>NC_071115.1:495000-565000 GCF_024256425.1 Clarias gariepinus
CTCTCTCACTCTCTCACTGTCCCACTCACTCTCTCTCACCCTCTCTCTGTCTCTCACTCTCTCTCTCTCTCTCTCTCACTCTTTCTCACTGTCCCACTCACTCTCACCCCTCACTCACTTTCTCTCTCTCTCACTCTCTCACTGTCCCACTCTCTCTCTCACCCTCTCTCTGTCTCTCACTCTCTCTCTCTCTCTCTCACTCTCTCTCACTGTCTCACTCTCTCTCACCCCTCACTCACTTTCTCTCTCTCTCTCACTCTCTCACTGTCCCACTCACTTTCTCTCTCTCTCACTCTCTCACTGTCCCACTCTCTCTCTCTCACCCTCTCTCTGTCTCTCACTCTCTCTCTCTCACTCTCTCTCACTGTCTCACTCTCTCTCACCCCTCACTCACTTTCTCTCTCTCTCACACTCTTTCACTGTCCCACTCACTTTCTCTCTCTCTCACTCTCTCACTGTCCCACTCTCTCTCTCACTGTCTCACTCTCTCTCCCTCTCTCTCACTCTCCCTCACTCACTTTCTTTCTCACTGTCTCACTCTCTCTCACACTTTCTCTCACTGTCTCTCTCACTTTCTCTCTCTCTCACTCTCTCACTGTCCCACTCTCTCTCTCACTGTCCCACTCTCTCTCCCTCTCTCTCATTCTCCATCACTCACTTTCTTTCTCACTGTCTCACTCTCTCTCACACTTTCTCTCACTGTCTCTCTCACTGTCTCTCTCACTCTCTATCACTGTCCCACTCACTCTCTCTCACTCTCTCTCACTCTCTCTCACTGTCCCACTCACTCTCTCTTACTCTCTCTCCCTC
The DNA here is from genome assembly GCF_024256425.1 of Clarias gariepinus. Taxonomy (NCBI): domain Eukaryota; kingdom Metazoa; phylum Chordata; class Actinopteri; order Siluriformes; family Clariidae; genus Clarias; species Clarias gariepinus. Next base: position 495,811 of record NC_071115.1, read on the forward strand.
TCCCTCACTCACTTTCTCTCTCTCTCACTCTCTCACTGTCCCATTCTCTCTCCCACTGTCTCACTCTCCCTCACTCACTTTCTTTCTCACTGTCTCACTCTCTCTCACTCTCTCTCACACTTTCTCTCACACTTTCTCTCACTGTCTCTCTCACTGTCTCTCTCACTCTCTATCACTGTCCCACTCACTCTCTCTCACTGTCCCACTCACTCTCTCACTCTCTCTCCCTCTCCCTCACTCACTTTCTCTCTCACTGTCTCACTCTCTCTCACACTTTCTCTCTCTCTCTCTCTCTCTCTTACACTTTCTCTCACTGTCTCTCTCACTGTCTCTCTCACTCTCTCTTTCTCACTCTCTCTCTCACTCTCTCTTCCTCTCTCTCACTCTGTCCAGTCTCTTCTCCATGAACAGTAGCAGTGAGTGCACACAGTCCATGTTGACTCCGCCCGACTCCCTCGACCCCTCAGAGAGACGAGCCGAGAGCAGGACGTCCAGACACTGCAGAGGAAGAGCTGACAACACATTCACCGTCTGTCTGTAGGGGGAGGGTGGCAGATGTCAGGGACAGTGGAAAGGTCAAAGGTTAATGTTTAGTTAAAGCTCCAGCCTTCTCATAAATTGTCAGCCAAGTAGATATCTGTATATGGTGTTATCCGTGTGTGTGTGTGTGTGTGTTGTCTCACCCCTGTAGCTCCTCAGTCAGTTCTTCTCCCTGGCAGCGCAGCAGGAGGCAGTGACGCAGTACAGCAGCTAGGCGGCGATACAGAGCTGCGTCCTCCTGAGAGGATAAACAGGCAGACACTGAGGCTTAGCGTGGGATTAGTCAGTGAAGAGTGGACTCAGCAGAGTGTGTGGATTTCTGTGTGTAATCTGCTGGACCTCATCAGGCTGCTGCGTGTGCGAGCTGTACGTGACATTAAACAGGACCTTCAGGATCTCGAGGGCGCGCTGAGACGCCTCCTTACGGACAGGGGGCGACTCTGAGTCCCAGGCCATCACCTCGTACATGTCAGCCCACTGCACCTCCAAACACAGCTCCAGAGCGGCCGTCAGCATGGACACGCCTCGTTCCTGCAGGGAACAGACGCAGGACGTGTCCGAGGACGTGCAGGAAAAAACAGGGTCATGTGTTCAGTCAGGTGTTTACCTGCTGCAGCTGGCGTCTGAGCTCAGGTCTCAAAGCCGTCAACAGGAACAGCAGCCGCAGCTCGTAAAACTGACCGCTGGGGGGCGACACAGAGTGAAGGCCATCCTTCAGCTTTTCAGAGAGACCTGAGAGAAGACTGGGGACAGAAAACAAATAAGCTTCAGCTAGTCCAGAATGCAGCAGTGAGAGTCCTCACTAGAACCAGAAGATACGAGCACATCACCCCTATCTTATCTTCACTGCATTGGCTCCCTGTGAAATTTCGCATTGATTTTAAAATACTACTCTTGACATATAAAGCATTAAATGGTCTCGCGCCGCAGTACCTGAGTGAACTGCTAGTGTCTTACGATCCGCCACGCCTACTTCGATCAAAGGATGCAGGCTGCTTGTCAGTACCGCGGATTATGAAAACTACAGCTGGGGGCGGAGCTTTTTCTTACAAAGCCCCAAAGTTATGGAATAGTCTTCCAAATAGACTCCTCTCCTACACATCTCCTCTTATACTGAACTTCCAGTCTCGCATAATATTATGCAGATTAATCCCTGCTATCCATTATCACCCAGATGAGGATGGGTTCCATAATAATTGAATATAACCGGTATGTGCTAGAACCAAATCCCTTACTTTGGTGCCACTTAAAAGCCAGAGTGATCGATTGAAATATTTGTCCTTTGGAAACATCATTACCCATAACGTACGTGAAAAATAATTTCCTGACTGAGAAAATGCACGTGAACTAAAATCAGAAAGCTCTAATAAGGCGAATTCAACTTATATTTGTAGTAAAGCAAGTGTCTACATTGTTTTCACATTCCTAAAAAAATACCAGCAATACTCCTGATTGATTGTCAGAACTGCTCAGGCAGTACTGCAGGTTATCGTTTCCATAGTAACGGCTCATTCACAGTGATCAGCTGCACTGATAATTTAAAATAAACATAAAAACACGGAACATAGGAATTCTCTGGACTCTAGCCTAGACTAGACTCTGGGCTTGTGTGTGTCTGTGTGTGTGTGTGTGTGTGTGTGTTTGAGTTGCTACCTTAGTGCACTAGCCCTCTCTTGCGCCCTCTGGCTGTTGTAGATGACATTACAGAGAGTCTTCATGGCTTCTTTCCTCCACACCTCTCCATCATCACACCACTCACTCGTCCCCTCATCGTCCTCCTCTCGGACGTCCCTCTTTCCTCTCGCCAACACACCGTGAATAGCGTCAGTTCTTTCCATCTCTGTGATGTTGCTCATGCAGTGTGGGGTGTGTGAGGAGGCGGGGCTTACACAAGGACCTGCAGCATCGGTGAATTGAACGTGAAGGTCCGTGTTATTGACGGGATTTGAGTCGACATCATCCACCTTCTCTTCTTCTTCTTCTGTCTTCTCCTCTGCATGGTCAGATTGAGAAACGGGTGGGGCTTTGATGCCACCCAGGCGGGTGAGGGTGAGGATGGCCGAGTTGGTGATGAAGGGCGCGAGTGCCTGGCGATCGCGGGAGAGAATACGCAGTGTACGCAAAGACACGCTGAGAACGCTGGGCTGGAGACGAGTTCTGACGAACCGGAGTAGAGCTTCAGCCAGACGCTGAGACAGACAGACAGACAGACAGACAGACAGTTTACTAGATAACTAGCCAGTGACTGATCTCTCATGCAGAGGCAGACTTTATTGTTTCACTTTATTAACTACAGTAACCATTAAAACACTAACTAATCAAATGATGTATTTAAATCTAAGGATTAATTACGATTCAGTTATTTGACATGTAAATTACAGCACAATGACATTTTTTTTTTATTGCATATCCCAGTTAGAAGGTGGGGTTAGAGTGCAGGGTCAGCTAGGATACAGCGCTACAGTGGTGGGACTCGAACCCCTGACCTTCTGATCTGTGTGTGTGTGTGTAAGAGCGAGAGAGTTTATAACTCACCCTGCGTAAGACGAGGTCTGGATCCTCATCATCATCGTCTCCTGAGCCGACGTCTGAGTCCGAGTCAGGAACGTAGTCTCTCACTTTATTCCTGCGGAACTGATAGAGAGCGAGAGAGAGAGAGCGAGAGAGAGAGAAAGAGAGCTTAACGAATTAAAGTGCTAAACTTAAACTTTAGCACTTTAAACTTTAGTTCTTCTCATTGTTTCAGACTCCACAATTCTCTTTCTTTTTTCTTATTCTTGCTACTCTCTCTCTCTCTCTCTCACACACACACACACACACACACACACAGGTGTTCCATGATGTCAATATCTTTACCTCCTCCAGCTGTCGTTGCTGTTCTCAGGTGTGTGTGAGCGTAATGAGAGAGAGACACAGATGGTGATTATTAACATCGTTACTGAGTCAGATAAAATGTAACCTTTTGGTGTATCTCAGAACCAGAACCAGAACCTTTCAAAAGTTCTCCCAGGGAAAGATGACTAAAGAAACCCTAACAGTGAAACATTTAAGGATTTTTAAAAAAATAAATATACATCAATCAATCAATCAGTCAGTTGAACTAACTTTTTTCAGTTAGGAGTTGATGTGTTGCTGCTCATTATAGTCAGAGTTTAATGTTTTAGAAACATTTTATTTGAAATCATTTTGAAAGCATCTTCCTTTCACAGAACAAACACTCCTTAAACCTGCAACACTCCGCTCAACCTTTTGGTAGAGCATGTTTTATATCACTGAATCACATTGAAACTCAACCTTGAGACTTAACCTACAGTAATTACGCCATCTCTGCTACGTGGTTGTTATTGATTTGTTTACAGTGAAGCAAAATCTCAATCATTGGGAAATTGTCTGTAATATATCTGTTAAAAATCAACATAGATTGTTGTTGAAAATATCAATATGCAAATAAAAAAAATTCCATTGCTTTTTTTCATGGTGAGGTTCATAAAGCCTTTTACAGAGCATTAGTCATATGTTTATCTCATTTCCCTGTGTTTAGTTTGCGCTCGCTGACTCGGGGTGAGTGTGGAGTAAATAAAAGCTGTAAATAATCAGGACGGAGTTAAACAGAGACAGACTGAGATAAGTGAAGATGATGGTGCACTAATCATTCTGTTAATCCTGTACTCTGAGATTAAGGGCATCTCTCTCTCTCTCTCTCTCTCTCTCACACACACACACACACACACACACACACACACACACACACACACTCCTACCTTTTTCCTCTCTTTTTCTTCAAGATTAAAAAAGAAACACTGAGCGAACTGTAAAGTAAAGAAACACAACAGAGCAAAAACACAAGGTTATATTCATAATAAGGAAGTCAAAGTCCCACCGAAGCGAAGCTCAGAGACACACACTTCCACACCTTTCTGTTGGCATGGAAACAGGTTTTGTCCAAAAGGCATACAGGTAGTACTTTTAACGATTTTTTTAAATGATTTCGACCCTGCGGACGCGACCTGCACTCTGCCGCATAATCATTTTCTGGCTACAGTAGCAGTGAAAAGTTGTCGTGCCTGGGTGTTGTAGAGGTCCAGCTGCTTCAGGACGCTCTCCTGGTCTCCATGTGCAATGCTCTGGATGATCTTCTCCACATCCACAGCCATGACGTCTTCTGCAGCAGAGAAACCATTATATCATGAAAAGCTTCAACGTTCAAACATTATTTTATCTTTTACTCACCTGGTGCGCCTTCTTACCTGGACCTGTGTGTGTGTGTGTGTGTGTGTGTTACTCTTGTAATCTAAGCGTGCTGGGTTTAGCAGCTCATTTCCCTAATCTAATCTCCACCCAGTCTCCTCTCCGTCTTTGATTACACATACGGCCCGATTGGACTTTGCATGAATCTTTTGCATCACAAATCCAAAGCTCATTTACATCAACTTTATAAAGATTAAAGCACGCACTTTACATATCTGTGGATATTAATCGTCAGACACTGAACATGTCCTGACTGTCTTACTGCACTTACTGAATGAAAGACATGAAATGACAAGGAACAATTCTGATTAAATAAAATGTGCTTGTTGTTGCCCTTCCTGACACAATCCTCCCATTTATATCCAGGCTTGGGACGGCACTGCAGTGGTTGGTTAGTAAGGGGTGTGGCAACCCACCAACAGCAGGGCTCGAACCTCGTCCATCAGGTAATTCAATTCAATTCAATTTTATTTGTATAGCGCTTTTAACGATTTACATCATCACAAAGCAGCTTTACACAATCAAAAGAACTAAGTTTGTATGAAATGTGAATGTGTATGAATCAAAATTATATGATTGTCCCTGATTGTTCCTGATGAGCAAGCCTAGGACGACGGCGACAGTGGCAAGGAAAAACTCCCTGAGATGGTAATAGGAAGAAACCTAGAGAGGAACAAGACAGTAATGTGAGGATGGACGGATGGATGGATGGACGGATGGATGGATGGATGAATAGATAGATAGATGGATAGAACTTTATGGTCACCTCCTAATACAGGTACTTAGTAACAAAATGCAGAACTGCAGAACTGCAGGATCTCCCCCACTGCGACGTGGTCACAGTGTTATAATAAACAGTACACAGATGTTGACTATACGAGTGACGCGCGTGCACTGAGACCGTCATGAAATGAACTACAAGTTAAAATGTTGTTTAAGTAATATAATGGTGTGGTGTAGAGTTTAGCAGTGTGATGTTTGTGGAGAAGAAGCTTGGCCTGGACCTGCTGGCTCTGGTGTAAATGTTCTTGGATCTTCTCTTGAATGGAAGAAGAAGGAGGAGGAGTCTCTGATGGTGCTGTGAGCTCTGTGAAGACATCGGCTGTGGTGAAGGTGTTGTACAGCAGGTAGTTGGGTGCTGATGATGAGCCTTCCTGGTCTACCTGAATTAACAGTCCTGTGACTGATTATTTTTCTCTACCAGCACCTCAGTTTCATTTGTAGGAATGTCTCAGTAGTTTGGGAGTTTGCTAAATCAGTAATTGTGTAGGTTAGAGTGTTAGAGTCAATCTCCTGGCCTGAGTGACCCCCAGACTGTAGGGTAAAGGAGAAAACAACAACAACAGAGAGGCAGAAAAGATCTTCTTCACTGTGGGCATGAAATCAGAGGGATGATGATGGAGGGACAGAGGGATGGAGGGATGGAGGTATGATGAAAAGGTTTAGAGTAGTTTGATTAGGTTTAATAATGGGGTGATTAATGAAAGAGAGAGAGAGAGAGAGAGAGAGAGATGAGGGTAATCAGTGAGGGACTGAATCACCAGCACTCATCCTGCAGGATAAATTACAGGCAGGTTTATAGAGACAGCTCAGAGTGGGGCTGAGGAACAGACGCATAATCAGACAGACAGACAGACAGACAGACAGAGAGAGAGGGAGAGAGGGAGAGAGTGAGGGAAAGAGACAGAGAGTGGATGAGAGAGAGAGGATGACGAAGAAGACTAGTGATTTTATGATGAAGAGCTCAGAGGTATTTACACCGTGCTCATCACTCTGATCCGACACTAACAGGAACAGGAAAAGTAAGTTTAGCTGATTTGAATTAAAGCTGACCTTTTTAATGAAATATATATTTACTTTTTATTCTTTTTGTTTCCTCAATGATCTGTACTTTTACTTTCACAGTAAGTGTCCTAGCGCATCTAATTAAGTGTTTATTCAGTCCTTTGCACTTTGTGTGTGTGTGTGTGTGTGTGTGTGTCTATACTACAGGATGCAGAGTGTGAGACTGCTCCTGCTCTTGTTCTGCTCTGTCTACCTGCTGAGCCCAGGCACGGGGTTCCGGAGCCGCAGGCTGTGTGGCGTCCAGCTGGTGGAGGCTCTGCTGCTCGTGTGTGGGGAGAAAGGCCTGTTCTACCAGCCGGGGAGACGAGGACGAGACGAGAATATGCGTAAGTGTGTGTGAGAAAGATGTAGATTTACGGAGTCACATTTAAATGCAAAAAAAGAAAAAAGAAAGGCAAAATACAGATGTAGGATATATAATAAATTAATTGATTTGTGGTTTGGTTCATTTATTCAACTGCAGAATTTAGTTATCAGGTTCACATCTAATACTGGTCTCACTGACACATCCTGCAAAAAACAGACAAATTGAAAACTTTATCTTAAGATTAAAACAATATTGTATGGAGGTGTGCCGAAAATATGTTAATGCTGGTTCACTATAGACATGCTATAGACACGCTACAGACACACTACAGACACGCTACAGACACATTACAGAAACGCTATAGACACACTACAGAAACGGTATAGACACACTACAGTCACACTACAGACACATTACAGAAACACTATAGACACACTACAGACACGCTATAGACACGCTACAGGCAGACTACAGTCACATTACAGAAACGCTACAGACATGCTACAGGCACACTACAGTCACACTACAGTCACACTACAGACACGCTACAGACACGCTACAGAAACACTATAGACACGCTACAGACACGCTACAGGCACACTACAGACACGCTACAGACACACTACAGACACGCTACAGACAGACTACAGTCACATTACAGAAACGCTATAGACACGATACAGACACATTACAGAAACACTATAGACACGCTACAGACACGCTACAGACACGCTACTGACACACTACAGACACGCTACAGACAGACTACAGTCACATTACAGAAACACTATAGACTTGCTACAGACACATTACAGAAACACTATAGACACGCTACAGACACGCTACAGACACACTACAGACACGCTACAGACAGACTACAGTCACATTACAGAAACACAATAGACACGCTACAGACACACTACAGACACGCTACAGACACACTACAGACACGCTATAGACAGACTACAGTCACATTACAGAAACACTATAGACACGCTACAGACACACTACAGACACGCTACAGACACACTACAGACAGACTACAGTCACATTACAGAAACACTATAGACACGCTACAGACACACTACAGACACACTATAGACACGCTACAGACACACTACAGATATGTTACAGACACACTACAAACATGCTACAGACACGTAATGGACATGCTATCGAGACTATACAGACACACTACAAGCATGCTACACATAATAACACATAATGTTATAACCAACACATAATGGACATGCTATAAACACTAGACACACTAAGACACGCTACAGACAGGCTACAGACACAATACAGACACACTATAAACACTACAGACAAAATACAGACACACTATAGACATGCTATAAACACACTACAGATATACTATAAACACACTGCAGACACACTACAGACACACGATACACATGCTATTAGCACACTGCAGACACATTACAGATACCAAACAGACACACTACAGACACGCGATACACATGCTATAAACACACTACAGACACACTACCGACGCATTATAGACATGCTATAAACACTACAGACACACTACAGACATGCTACAGACATCCTATAGACACACTACAAAACGCATTACAGGCACGCTACAGACATGCCATAAACACTGCGGAGACAATACAGACATGCTAGAGACACTGCGACACACACTTCAGACACAATACAGGTATACTACAGACACGCTATAGACATGCTATAGACACACTACAGACATGCGACAGACATGCTATAATCACACTGTAGACATGCTATAGACATCTTGTAGGCACACTTTAGACACATTATAGACACTATAGATAAGTTATAGACACACTAAGTGTTTACAATATTTTGACATGTGGTTGTTCTTCTTTCATTTTAAAATATCTAAAATTATTTAATTAAATCTTTTTTCTAATTGAATCTTTTTCTAATCAAGTCTACTTTCTAATCATCAGAGCACCATACCACATACTGTTTGTAAAATAACATCAGTAAAATTAGCAATGCACTCACGGAGATTCATTTCCATTTATCCTGCATACTGCACATCCTTAATAACCATCAGAGGGCTCTGAGTCCTGAGTCCTGATCCATTTCCACTGCTGGGAGTCAAATCTACAGCTTGTCATTCACAATAACTAATCAATAATTCATTAAGACTGTCAATATTGTAATTATAGTAAACAGTAATAGTAACAGAATTAGACAACAAATAAAAGGAAGACAAAAAACCCCACCAAAAACTACTGATATGATAAAGTCGACTCGTGTTTGAGCGACACATCAGTAACTGAGTGATTGTGCACATGCTCGTACAGGTGTGATGACGTCGGATGCTGCCATTCCCCAGCAGGTTATGCACAAGGAACAGTCAGCTGTTTCCAGTGTGATTAAGAGAGGGATTGTGGAGCAGTGCTGTCATTTCTCCTGTGATTACTACGATCTGGAAAACTACTGCAACATATAAAGATGGTGTGGACGAGGCCCACTCAGAGCTTTAAACTTACACAACTTCCTCATAATCTCACTGACAAACTACAGTGTCACAAATCAACTCAATAAACTTCTTCTGGTTGTTGATGAATTACCTGTGAATCACTGACTTTTTTATTCTTTCCACATTACACTGGGGATTTATTAACCAAATCAAATAAAAGGAAATTCAGTATTTATGGTGGTGACACAATACATTTAAAAGAGCCGTCTGAGATTATTGGCAAATGTTCAAACTTGACACATAATAAATAAAGGTACAAATTTAATAAATAATATTTACTATTTAAATATTTAATGTACTATTTACCTCCAGTTTATAATATTTACAATAAACACAATGAATTTATATAAATATTTTCCAATAAATCAAATAAATATGTAAATAAACCCATCAGACATAAATACAGTTATTATTTTGTGAAAAACACGCCATGATTTGCAATATCCACATTATGACCTGCAAAGATAAAACCAAACTCTCGAACAAACACAGTGTGCTTTGGAAATGAAAAACCTGGATAACAAAGGAACACCATGACTTATACAAATACAAATGCAACTGGCAGATCACGTGACGCCTGACCAAATTATCCCACCATCCTACAGTAATAGTTGTACATATATAGACTGAGAAACAGCAAAACAGCAGGTGGTGCTACAGACACTAATTTTCTATGAATGAGAAAGTTACCTAAAAATCTCCAGCTCACTCGGAGTGCAGGAGGGCACAGGAGGGTGCATGTGTTTGTGCCAATCAAATAAAGTAAATCAATCAATCAATCAATCAATCAATCAATAAGCAGGCTTCTGAGATTTGATATTTTTAACATGATTTTATTTTGGAGCTTTCACAGCAAATATTGTTTTTCTAAAAGACGAAAGGAATTATCTTTTAAGATTATTTATTTTATTTATTCAGCATACCAACCGATGCTGTGGTTTAAGGCTGATGCGAGTTTAAATATTATTTCTCGTGGTATTTGTTTAAGGGCCAGGTTTTCATTTGCAAAACACACTGTTTGTTTAAAAGCTGTGTGCTACATCATGATATGTATTTATGTTCTCATAAAAAAAAGTTGCTATTTCTTTTAGAAGCATTAAATTATTGTTCACAAAGACAACAACTAAGCAGATAAAAATGAAATGTCTGGAATTGTGTTCAGAATTAAACACCTGATGAAGTCACATTGGTGAAACTGACAGCAGAAATCAGAACGATGTTTAATAGTGACAGTAAGAGCATTTCCACACACACACACACACACACACACACACACACACACACACACAAACACACAACGTGATGAGAACTCACAGGATTGGACCTAAACAGCTCAGAGTGTGAGAGAGTGTCTCTGGGAGCATGAGGAATCATTTACACACATGAACTGGACACCACCGTGTGTGTGTAATCAAAACTAAAGGTGCTTTGAATGAAACATTTAGTCACTGAGTCTGTGACTGTTTTTACATTGTATTTGCATTATTATCTCGTTTTTGCAAATCATATGGTATTTGTAGAATGTTTTTTTTGAGGAACACCTCTAAGAGCGCACCTCTGTCTTCCCAACAGTGTTTGATTAGTAACCTATTAAACAGTGTAAGGATTTATAAAATGATTACTTAAGCGCTTCACTCTGGATAAGAACGTCTACCAAATGCAATTGTGAATGTAAATGTACTATAGTTCAGGAACCGGTCACTTGAATTAAATGGACTTTACTGCAACTGGAAAACAAGGTGGCTGCAGGTAATGTTTTCTCAGACCTGATGTGCTCTATGATGATAAAAAACTTCTATGGTTTAAATAAATAAATAGGCAGAATTTTAATGTGCTCTGAAAAATAATACTGTAATATTCTTACAATTAGTATTAAATGAGCATCAAAAGAGGCGGCACAGTGGCATAATAGTTAGCAAGTTCGATGACTGTTTTTGAGTCTGTTTGTGTGGAGTTTTTATGTCCTCCCTGTGCTTGGTGGGTTTCCTCCACGTTCTCTGGTTTCCTCCACAGTCCAAACACATGCAGGTTAGACGAACTGGCATTTCCAAAATTGTCTGTAGTGTGTAAATGTGCATGTGAGTGTTGACAAATTCAAATTCGAATTCACATTATATTAGTCACATACACAGTACGATATGTAGTGAAATGCTTAGACAAATGCTTGTGACCTTAAAATAAAAGACTATGAATAAGAAATAAATATGAAAAATAAAATTAAAAGTAAATTTAACTAGGAAGAATAAAATAAGATATAAAATTAAAGTTAAAATAAAATAACTGTACAACAAAAATACACAATTTAGAAAAATATGAAGAAATATAGAACAAAAAGAAAACAGCTGTACAAAGTAGGTATGGATTTATTGTATGTTTATTTAAAGTGGCTTGTGATCGAGTGAGTTAACTAATGACCACGGAGTATAGTTGTGCAGTGGCCACTAGTGTAAACGAATGTCCAGGGTGAGTGGAGGACAGGAGGTCCTACTCAGGTCGTAAAAATGAGAATGAATACAATGGTCACCATCGGCCCCTATGGTGTCCCGTTGGACTACAGAGGTTCCTGGATGGATGGAGAATCGAGGAGGACATGCATCTAGCCTGTTTTCTGCCCTGGCTCCTAGGTGTTGGAATGAACTTGCTCTAGATGTCAGTACAATAGTGTCACTTTTCGACGACTAAAGACCTGAAAAAGATCTGTTTCTTAGATATTTGGGTTAAACTCCATCACTGCCACGTGCTAAATGTAAATGTATCAGAAAGCAGATGTTCAGGGTAGGCTGCAATGTGCATCCTGTCCTCTAGGGGGAAATAAAGATTCCAATCAACATAAAAACGCTATGCGAAACGCGAAAACGGGGGCGGGAAGAGAAACTCAAGTTCCCATCATTCCTTGCGATTTTTACCCCACAGTGAGGGGAGTAAAATGGCGGATTAGGATGGGATGGGCCTCTTATTGTGTTATTATTAGAAAACATGTTTGGGATTTTAACCCTGCGTTTCAGAGCTTACTGAAATAAGGTTTAAACGATTTAAAGACGCCGCGGCTGTGTGGAAGCGCGTGCTGAGCTCATCCGGGAAGGTAACGCATTTCTCCTCAGCTTGACTCTGAGCTAGCCTGTAAGCTACCGGGCTAACTGGAGCCTCGTCAGTCACTGGAGACAGGACTCGGGTGCTAACTCGGCTAGCTGTGGAGAGATAAGTGTGAATGTTAGTACTGTATGGTGAGGTGGAGCGCAGTGCTGAGGTAAACGCGGGTCTGAGGGGAGAAGCGGGCGGAGTGAGGGCTAGCTAGGTGTGCTGTGATGCTAATCGGCTAAAGCTGAGGTAAAGTGAGCTCGCGAGCGGACAGTCCGGCATTACCGCGTCATTAATCTGTGTTTAGGCTTTAGATTCATTACAGTAGACTTTTATTTTTAAGTGTACATGAAGACAGCGGTGACGTGTGTGTGTGTACACACACACACTGCAGGTCAGAGAGAGGAGGAGCTGTGATTCAGGGACAGGAGATCCTACAGGAGGATGGAGTGTTCCTCAGGGATGAGATGAGAGAGATGATGGAGAGATTACAGAGAGAGTGTGGTGATAGTAGGACTGATAATTCTGTGAGAATCGTCAATATTGGTACTTTGACTTCGATACCAGCTCAAACGATACTTTTTTTTCAAACTCGACTTTCCTAGATGTCTTTTACAAAAAAGGGGAATATATTACACATTACTGTACATGTTTTTAGTTTCACTGTTATTTCAGTTTCTTGGCAGGGTTACACAGGTTTGTATAATAATAAAACAAAAGCATTGTGGATTTAACTTTAAATTTTGTGTTAAATATTTTTGTTTATTTTGACTCAATAAATAAAAATAAACATGTATATGCTGCATCTTTTGTATTTTTATTTCAGAATTGTAATATATTATTATAGCGTATTTTCACTTTCTGACTTTATTCCCTTTTTTTTTCTTTTAAGTACAGTCTTAACTAAATTCTTGTTTTACATTTCAGTCTTAGGCACGACCCAGCTCAAATGGAGTGCAAGAAGAAGAGGAGGAGTTTACGGCTGATAAAAGGACAATAGGTCTGAGGTGTTACTACGGTAACGAAGCCTAATTGGCCGGTAATGTAGAATGGGCAAAACATCACATTGACGTTCACTTCATTTACACCAGCTGTCCCTTGATCAATGGAGATAAAGTTGATCTGTGTGTGTGTGTGTGGTGATTGTACAGCCGGCTACTGATTATTCAACACTACGTTCCTTATGTCTCAGCTGTGCTCTCATCTCCGGCCCACTGATCGGTGAGTGTTGAGGTTGTGAAGTCTTCATCTTTGAGATCGTAGGCAGTGTCTCAGGAGAGAGCTATACGATTCATTACAGTGTTTAGTTTGACTGACAAAAGAGTGAGAGAACTAAGGGCGATTTTACATTAGGCGTAATTGATTTGTATCATGCTCAGGACCTTTTGCTCCCCCCTCCCCTCCTTCGCTGGTCACTGTATACATTATTATTAATCGCTGTACACCTCTGGTACACCTGTGTATTTACACTCTCCGATGCAGCAGGTGGCAGTGTGCACCTACTTGATTTGTGAGCCACCCTTAAATGCAAGAGGAGAAGAGAACAAGAACATCCTCTCTCTTTAGCACTCCCTCCCTTGTCGAGCTATATACATGTTGCTCCTGTGATGCCAGTGATGCCGTTGTGCCCTCTGGACCTGTCTGACTTGTCCTGGTGTCCGCTTCTGGTTGGAGATCTTGTCACATGGATGCTCCGTGTGGTCTGCTTGGGATGCGTGTGGTGACTTGGGGACAGTTCCACTTTTTCCACGAAGATGGTCATGGCGGTGGCAGATCCAGACAGTTGTTTTCGGGGGACTCGTGACTGCAGTCATTTGATAGTTCAGAACTGGAATTTCCTACAGTCTACCTGAGCCTCCAAAACAAACTAAACTCCATATTAACTTATGGAATCAGATATGGTTTCCATATCTGATTCGGTCCGTCTTCAGGCAGATTCAGGCACAGTCCCCAAGAACAGAACATTTGTTTTCTAACTGATCAAAATTAACCAGTCATTAGGGTCAAGTGTTCTCAGGAAACAATCCCGTGGCACGTTGTGATACTCGAGAAACAGGCGTCGCGACATCGTCATTTCTCAGATGCTTTTCTAAACCGTGGAGACACTGTAACCACTCTGAAGTTTATTATTTAACCATGATCACTTATCTCTAAGTGCTTTATTTCTTTTATGTCATACCTTTTTATCCATGCATATTTGTTTTAATGGGAAATGATTTCCCACTTGATAGCAGCTATAAACAGTCACTTCCCCTTCATCTTCTTTTCCTGTTGCTCTGCTTTATTCTTTCTTATACTGTGATTAATTTAATTATAATTGATTATGATCTAAACTGAACACAGTAACTGACTTCCAAACCTATTTTTTTCCAGTCTCTTTGATGTGAAGGCTACATCGGAGGTGAAAGTAACCAAGGCTTTCCTGCAGAAAGAAGGAGAGGTAAATACGTTAGTCATGTTATTCACCTACAGTATCTCCTGTAATATTGTTTGCTGGAGTGGTTAAAGGTTCTTGTGTTTGTCTCTTAGGCTAACCGTCTGACGAAGAGCTCCTTTCTGCATCCCTTAGGGTAGGGCACGTGGTTTATACACCGCTCCATCGAACAGTGGCACAGATGCCCAGGCCATTTCCTCTTTGCACCTCTCAGAGGGCAGCTGAGACTGCTAAAAGCCCTCTTCCTTCTTCTCCCTCCACATCTCCGTCATCACCTTCATCTCCTCCATCTTCCGCCTCCTCCCCATGCTCAACCTCTCCTGGAAGAACAGGAATGGGATATCGCGAGGATGAGGACAGCAGTCGTGCTGGGAGCAATCGGGTTGGAAAAGCAATAGGGGATGGTGTGTCCTCGACCTCTTCAACTCTGGCTCCGTCGTTGCTCTCTGCACCTCCTTCGACTTCTTTACATCGGCTTTCCTCATCCCCCCCCATTTATGATGATGGGCAGATGGAGGGCATGGACACAGAGATATATGACCCCTTTCAACCGACAGAGGGCGAGGGTGTACCAGGCATGGATGCCCAAGACGAAGGAGATAAATATGACCCCTTTGAACCCACCGGCTCACCAGCGTCAGAGAAAGAGATGGATCAGGAGCAAGACGGAGAGGAAGAAAGTTTAATCAACAGCATGCAAATATCATGTGATGTAAAAAATGCTAAAGAGGTGGAGCTGGACACAGTGCTTGAGGCTGAGGGTCCGCCCCCAGATTCGACAGAGACGGAAGATCAAATGTTGGTGTCTGAGCACATGCCCACACTGAAAAACAAGATCAAACACACGAGACAGCGAGGAAAGGACAGAAGAGAAGAAGATGATTCAGAGCGCTCGGAAATAGAAGAAGGAGAGATTGTGGGTGTTGCTGAGAGCAGAAGGGAAAGAGAGATTGAGATAAGAAGGGAAGTGCTGCTTCCTTCCCCGGAGAGTCCTTCATTCTTGCCAGCAGGAGGTCTCAAACCTGAGAGGATCTTGCGAGTTCTGGATGGCGAAGGATTCGTATCGGTTCGAGCAGAGGGTGAATGGGACCACCAACCAGCACCCCCGATTGGCATGGGGGACCTGAGAAGGAAACTCACCAACAGGCGAAAACAGAGATTCCGGTCTTGTCCTTCTTCAGCATCCGTATCGCCGCCTCCATCAGTCCTTCCTATACCGTCCCCTTCTCCACCTGCATCCCAACCTCAGACCACGGAGAAGGTAAGGAGTCGCAGGTCTTCCAAAAGCTCCAAGGAGAGGGACCGGCGCAAGTTGAAAGGACAGGAAAAGGAGAAGCGAAAGAAGAGGAAAGAGGAAAAGGGGCAGTTGGGAAGAGCAAGTGGAGAGAACACAGAGAGAGATCATGAAAGATGCAACAGAAGAGAAGGGAAAGAGAAGGATAGAAGAAGGAGCAGCAGAAGTTATAGCCGGACAAGGAAGAGCACGCATCACAGCACTCCTGAGCCGGCTTCACATTCTCATAATACCTCTCGGCATGCACACAGCCACAGGTCCTGGTCCAGCCCCTCGGAAGGCCACCACAGAGGGAGGGATCGTGACCGAGATCGGGACAGAGACCGGGAAAGGGATCGATACCACGAAAGGAAAAGAGATCCCCGGGAAAGAGAGAGAGAAAAAGACTCCAGAATGAGAGAAGAAAGGAAGAGAGATCGGGAAGAAGGAAGCAGAAGATCAGGTAGCCGAGAAAGAGGGGATGCAAAAAGAAGAAGAGAAAGCGGGGAAAGACGAGACAGGGAGAAAGAGAGAGGGCGGGAAAGGGAGCAAGATAGGAGACGGAATGGTCGTCCTGTTGTACCTCCGTCTATTCAAGACCTGAACAGCTCTGATCTTTTTGCAATCAAACGTACCATCACTGTTACCACTACACCCACCACTACATTGATCCCTACCTCTCCGTCCCAAACCCAGGATCGGGCCCGGAGTCCTACACAAGGCTCGGACAAACCCCACAAGCGCAAGAGGAAACGGAGGAGACGCTCCGAGGGGGAGGAAGAGGAGCAGCAGCGCAGGAGCAGATCTCGTCCAACCTCTCTAAGTCCTCTTAGATACCATGACTATGAATCGGACCGAATCTCAGACCGGCTGTCAGATCACCCCGACCCGGACATGCTCTCTTTGGATGGAGAGGCGCTGGACTCTGATTACCCTTCACTTGATGACTCACCTCTGCTCCCTCCTCCCCCCGAGCCTCCTCTGCCAAGCCCCAAACTCAAATCCATCACTCCCAAAAGTACCCGACACCATCAGAAGAAGAAATCCAGATCCAGGAGCAAAAAACTGGGCCAGTCTGAGTCATCTGCCTCCTCCTCCTCTCACAGACCCAAAGCAAGCAAAAGTAAAAGCCTTTTGCCCTCACTGTCTTCACCTCTTTCTGCATCTTCTAGCAACACTACTTCTTTTCCTCTTACTGCTTCTTCATCATCTACCAAAAGAGGACGCAAGACTGGGAAAGATAAACCAAGCAAAAAGGAATCAGGTCGTTCAGGAAGATCCAAGAAGCTTGGCGGAGGAAGCAGGAAGGGTAAACTACAGTCTAAAGTCTCAGTGCTAGTCAGGGAGGGAGTAAGCAGCACCACAGGAAACTCTGCTAAACTAGGTATTGATCTCCTAGGACCCAGTGGAACAACAGGACCCTCAGTCGTGGGAGGGTCTATAGCTGTGGTTTTTCGACGGGACAACGAAAGCCGATCTCCGTTCCTGAAGCCCTGCTCAGAACCGCTTTCATTGACTGGCAGAGTCAAAGATTTAAACAAGACTGGCAAGCAACGAAATACTCTCTCATCAATGTCCTCAACAAACCCGACAGGACTCAAGTCAAAGAAAGCCAAGCCAAGCTCCACCACCTCGACATCGTCATCTGCATCCTCACCCACATCATCTTCAGCAGCAAAACGTAGACGAAGGCCAGGAAAGAAGCCCCGGGATAAAGGTTTATTAGCTGAAGGTCCCAATGCCAAAGGTGCCAATGGCAGCGTTTTGGGATCTGGTTGGACTGGAGCTTCAGATATTCAGCCTTTGGGTGGAATCAGTTCTAAACCGTCAAGTCCGCCTTCCACACATCCTGGACCCACACCTTCATCCTCATCCTCCTCCTCATCCTCGTCCTCCTCATCTACCAGTGTTCTTCCCCCATCTTCTTCACCCCCTCACACACCACCTCTATCTTTACCGCCCTCTCGAGACACTAGAGAATCTTCTCCAGACTCCCAGACTGTAGACAGCAGTTGCAAGACCCCTGAACCTTCTTTCCTTTCAGAGGAGTGCCCTGCTCAGTCCCAGTCCACTGTACTTGTGCCTGCAAAGTCTCCTCCTAGCCCACCACCCTCACGAAGTGATGGAATTTCCCAGTCTGTCTCCAAACTCCTCCCATTGGATGACCAGAAGACATCACCACCCTGCTCCACTTCATCAGCATTGGCTGCAGGTTCTCTTCCTCATTCCATTCCTCCTCTGGTTGCAGAGCCTTCTTCATCCTCTTCAGCCTCTGTCTCTTCATCAACAGTCAGTAAACCTCCGCCCCCTCCACCCCCACCCTCTGCTGTGCCCCCTTTGCCCTGGAGTCTGCAGACAGGCGTAGACTGCACTGCTGGAGGCGTACTAGCACGTAAGTTTTATACTTCTTTAAAGTTTGTGTGCATACTGCAGTGTTCTTACATTTTTTGCTTTGTCTTCTCCAAGACTCAGTATATAGATCATATGTACCAGATGAAGGATGTTTCTCAGTCCACTGCCCTAGAGGGTGTCAACTCTTTACTTATTCAAAAAAGTAGTAGATAGTTAGCTTATGAAATATATCTGGCGTTTTGGGCATAAGGAATCTTTGTTTTGGGTAAGGAATAGCACCATAACTACCACAGCATTTTTCTCTGTTCAAGATCAACTAGTAGTTCAAGTAGTAGGGATGGGAATCACCAGGAATGCCAAGAGGCACTAAGAGGAACTAATCAAATCCTTGTCCAGCATAAAGAGAAATAATCCATGAAGACATGGTGTGTTAAACGTTTGTTGGAGTGAAAGAACTTGAGTGTCCCGCATAGAGCCCTGATAGAAGTCAACTGAACCATCAGCCTTTGAAATGGATCCTGAACATTCTGACATCAGCACCTGAGGCCACTAATGCTCAAAGTGTGTGTGAATAAACTCAAATCACCAGCACGCATGAAAAGGCTTTACAGAAGAAATGAGTGGAGCGCATTATAATACTAGGCACAGGGAAATAAGTCTGGAATGAGACACTTAACAGGGAAGTATGTGTGTAATGGTTAGAAGGAAACATACTATATTTATATATTTAACATATTTGAAGGGACAAGACACGCTTCTTCTTAAAACATTTGCGTCCATGTTGGTTTTCGTCACTTGTCCTACAACCTGCCACTTAAATGGTTGGGAACTTTATAGTATGTGTTGGAAGGTAGCCACTTACCTTAGGTTTGAATGCAGCTTAGTAAATGTACAGTAAAGTAAATGTCTTGTGTTTAGATACCTCAGCTGGTTCAAATGCTCAGGGCAGAGTGCAAAGTCGGATACGATGCAGAATAATAAGGCATGTCCATTCTATATGAAGCCTAACTCTAAATCTCTGTCTGCTTCCAGTGACTGCTCTCCTGTTTAAGATGGAGGAAGCCAACATTGCCAGTCGAGCCAAAGCGCAGGAGTTCATCCAGGCCACGAGCCAGGTGAGCGTGTTTCTCCGTACTCTCCCCTGAAGTTTTACTGCTTAATTTATTCATATAAATGACTCTTTTTCTCCATCGTTGGCTTATCGGCGTCTCATTTTATACATACAATAGATTCTCTCTCAGGCGAACCAGAACCAGGCACAGTCGCATTCTACATCCTCCTCCTCCGCTTCACAAGTTCCTCCTCCTCCTCCTCCATCACATGCCCCACCCCCGGGTTCGACTCCTGCTCAGTTCATTCTTCATGGCTCCCTCCCGTTAGTTGGCTGCACCAAAACACCCCCTGCGCATCTACACCCTGGGCTTTCACTGGGAGGTGGATGTGCTCAGACTCCACCCCCTCCGCTGCCCACAGGGCTGCCTGGGACAGCAGGGGGGGCAAGTGAGACAGGATGGGATGTAGACAGTAAAGACCCTGACAAGGTAGTGATGATAATCATAATAATACATTATTATTTTTATCATAAACATGTTCTAATGTTATTATGGTATTATAATAATAAAAAAAAGAAGTGTTTTTACACTGAATTTCTTTCCATCAGTATTTAAAGAAACTGCACACCCAGGAGAGGGCAGTAGAGGAAGTGAAGTTGGCCATCAAGCCGTACTACCAGCGCAAAGACATCAATAAAGAAGAGTATAAGGACATCCTGAGGAAGGCTGTGCACAAGGTAAACAACCGTTTTATAGAGCTTAGCCAACCCTGCCCTTGGTGTGTCCTCTGCTGAAACAGGTGAAAGGCTAAAATAAACACCTGTGGTCATTCTCACAAAGCGTCTGATATGTAAGACTGGGATCGGGTTTCCGCCTTTCTCTCCCAAGCTTTGTTAGTGTATAATATCGGGCAAATGTAATCCAGGTGTTCTGTAATGCACAGGTGGAACCATGCAGTGACTCACACAGACAACATTTTAATTTTAGTTAGACTCCTTACATCACTCTTACGTGGGTTATTAACTCTTATAAATGGTAATAGTAAGAATTTCAGAAGTTGTGAGTATTGCAGAACATGAGTTAAAATGATAGATATTTTATTAGGTCCAACATGTAAACTTCTTTTTTTGGTTATTTGTCATAGACACAAATATCCAAGCATGAAACTGAATGCGAATTAATTTATTGTATAAAGTAAACAGTAATACCACAACAGTGTTGAGTTTGTATATAATTAATGCGCTCGTTCTAATGTGTGATTGTTACTATAGCGACAGTTTGTTCACAGTGGATGCACCAATGATAATAAACGGTTAAACAGGTTCAGCTTAGAGTTATACTGTAATTTACTCTCACGCAGACACGCGCACAGAGTGTGTTTCATTCTTTTAATTTTTCTTCAAACATTTGCTCTGAGGGTGCATTTGGTGTGTTTCAGATCTGTCACAGCAGGACGGGTGAGATCAACCCAGTAAAGGTGAGTAACCTGGTCAAACTCTACGTGCAGAGGTACAAGTATTTCAGGAAGCACGGACGCAAAATGGACGACGAGGACAAGGAAGAGCGAGATTCTGCCTCCCTGCACAGCGCTACGTGATTGGACGCGGCGCCTTGTTCTGACGGACTTTTGGCGAGATTTTGCGCTTCTCCTCCGCCGTGCTACATGGCGTTTATGTAAAGTCATGAACTCCGCCTCCACACCATGCCACGCCCCTTTCCTGTATGTTTAATCTAAATGCGGGATAAAAGACGAGGGAGAAACAAAGAACACTTTTTTTTTTTTTTTTTTTACTCTTTCAGATTTGTCATAATTTAGGACACTACATGGATGTGCTTCGTCTCTCCCTCTGAATGAAGAATGTTAAAATAATCAGCAGAAATAACCACAGGCTCCTCCCATTTTGTGATCAGAGGTAGAGGAGTGCATGTTTGAACCTTGATGACTTTATTATTATTATTACACATTTATTTTTAAATTTAGGTCCTTCACGTGTCTGTCCAAAGTCAAGGATGTGGAGAAATCTGACTGTTTATCCGACCGTGCTTCGACATTATCAGCTCATCTCAGACGCAGCAGGTTCTCAGACTCGTGGCAGTGGCCGTGATTCGCGCTTTCTCTCTGCACGGCACATTCTGTGTCTCAAGTTGGACTTCAGGACAGAAGGATGCGTGGACAATAAACTCCGTAATAAATTAAGCTGTCAGTCTCGCTGCAGTGCCCGAGGAACTGCAGAGGAACCATGTGTCTCAAATAAATCATGTGTTACTAGATCTTCACTGGCAATATTTAAACCAAAAGTCAGAGCAGCATCTTTAAAAACATAACATCTATAACCTGTAAAAGTCCAGATAAAGGATGGGTGAAGAAACAGGTTCCACATTTCCTCCACTGTTATAGAAAAGTGCAGCGAATGTAGTTGATGTTCAGTCAGCCTTTAAGTCCTGACGTTAGCTGGGTTTTTGTTTTACAGTACATGTTTATTCTACAGGAATGTGTGTGAGGTGGAGAGGAGGAGCTGGAGGAGTGTGAGGAGGTCTCAAATAAATTATTAAACCTTTAATGAAAGGTGAATGATGAGTGAGTGTGTCACTGACAGTATTTGAATTTTTTTGTAAAAATTGCATGTTTAGCAAAAAATGAAATTGATACAAGAAAATAAAAAATAGAGATCATTTGATTAAAAACTTAAATGTAGGTTACGTTTATTGTCACTTGCCGAGTGCTGTATCATTAACATCACTGTCACTAACCTGCAGGGGGTGGTACATTTATTACTTAGAGACTAAACTCATCTTTTTTTCTTTTTTTTGGTCATTTGTGCACATTTTATTTTGTTTTATTGTGCTTGTTTTTTTTTTATTAATTTTTTCTCAGTCAATCCTACCGTATCACCAAAATTACTCTTATCAAGTGATAAACGAATCATTAAGCAATAAAGATTGCTAGATGAAACGATGAAGTGATGATAAAGAGGTCTATAATGATCAGGAATAACATAACACCTGGAACACCAGAAGATGTTTCTCACAATAACAAACATTAAACACAGCGATAAACACGGCATGGTTTTACTCTCATATGTTTTCATTAGGTCATCACAGGTTTATTTTTAGATAGATACAGAGAAACTTTATTGATTCTGAAGGAAGTTCCAGATATCCAGCAGCAGTAGAGACAGTAACACAGAGACAGGTTGTGGATTGCACACTGTGTATCATACAGTCAGTAAACACAGGGTAATGTGAAAACTTACCAAAAGTTACAAGTGCAATGCTGAGAACAAAAAATTTTGAGATAGATAAAATAATAAACCATATAAATCAGTAATTAATCCTCACGTGTTTGTCAGTGTGTATTGTTTATCTCCTCCTGTTGTAGCACTGATGATCTTCCAGCACCTGTGTGTCGGCTGCTTCACTTTACTTTAGCGCTCTGTCTAAAGCAGTAAGGCTTCTCCTCTGGTGACACGTCTCAGGTGCGCTCTCTGCAAGTGCAGATTTGGTACACTGAGCCTCCAGTGCTGTGGGAGTCCTGTTTCTCCTCCTGCTCCTGGAGAACCCTGCTCTTTATGTTTAAGAATGCTCTCTGTTCTCCCTTTGTGTTCATGATGGTCGAGATGTAAAGCCTCAGATCATGGTGTATTTTCTACGCCTGTGTGAGACACAGCCGTGATTTGCAGCGGATCACTCGGGTGAAGCGTACGGCGCATGTCGTCTGAAGTTTCATCGGTTCCCCTACATGCTGTTCCAGGCCCTCTGCTGCACTCTGGCACAGATATGGTTAGATAATCATTATTTTGTGGCTTTGGGCAGGTTTTCGAAATACAAAAGCCAACACCAGGATGTCTGAGAATTTTTTTTGTTGATCCTGACTATAGAGAGCACAGGTCTCCTGAAACCTGCAGGACTGGTCATACTGGCCTGTGTCAAACACCAGTGACACTCAGACTAGGCTTCTGTAACGGAGTGTGAAATTATTCACAGAATAAACTGCTGATTTTCCATCATGTACTCACTGGTGTATGACCTCTGGTAAACCTCTTATCAATATACACTGCATTTCAAAAATTTGAATCATGAAAAATGTGATTTTCTCTCTTTAATTTCTAAAATTTTATTTAAAAATTAAAACTAATTTTAGATTTATTACATGTACAGTGAAATATCTTAATTCTTTTTGGATTTTCTTCTAATTACAGCTCTGTACTGTCGGGTCAGTGTTTATCTTCCTCTTGACAATATCCCAGAGATTCTCTGTAGTGTTCAGGTCAGGTGAGTCATCTGACAGATCGAGCACAGTAACATCACAGAGTTTACTGGTCAGTAAACCAGTTAGTGTATGTTTTGACACTGTGGACAGGTGATGAGTCCTGCTGGAAAAAGAAATCAGCATCTCCATAAAGCTTGTCAGCAGACAGAAGCATAAGTGCTCGAAAATCTCCCGGTACTTTGGACTCGATAAGACACAGTGGACCAACACCAGCAGACAATATGGCACCTCAAAATCACAGACTGTGGAAACTTCTCACTTGGCTGCACCTTGGATTCTGTCCTTCTCCACTCTTCATCACTTTCGTTCTCTCTGTCTCACACACACTGTTTTTGTTTCAGTGAAATCTCACTCACTCACATTCTATACTGCTTTATCCTGTATACAAGGTTGCGGGGCGCCTGGAGCCTATCCCAGGAGAAATGGGGCATACAGAGGGGTGTACCCTGGAATGGGTGCCAATACATACTCAACACACATTCACACACTCATTAACACACTACGGTTAACGCCAATTAGCTTAATTTGCATGTGTCCAAAGATGTCCTGTGGGAGGAAACCCACCAAGCACAGGGAAAACATACAGTACACACAGACCCCAAAGTGGAAATCGAACCTGGAGTTGAGAGATGACAATACTAACCACTTAGTCACCATACTTCTGAGTGAAATCTGATGATTTTACCTTTTTGATGTTTTGGTGAAACTGGGATCTGGTCATTATATTCTGTTTTTAATCGATCTCTGTGATCTCTGCTGTGAGTCTCCAGTGTCAGTTTGCATTACTCAGAGGTAAATCTTTAGGACAGGCGAGTTTACATGTCTTTGTGTTTTCTCAGAAACATGACAAGCTGTGTATGAGTGTGTTTTTTTCCCCCTTATCTCCCCAAAGTACCCCAGTATTGATTACTTCCGTGTAACAGTAAACCCCACAGAGTTTTGTTAGTCGAGTCATTTAGTTTGTCTTACATTACAGACAGCAGCAGTTGTGTCAAAGTGAATTTTCAGTAGAACATTAAATAAATGTCCATGGCGGTCACAGACAGGACACAAGGTGGTCACAGACAGGACACACGGCCCCACAGACAGGACACACGGCGGTCACAGACAGGACACACGGCGGTCACAGACAGGACACACGGCGGTCACAGACAGGATACACGGCCCCACAGACAGGACACACGGCCCCACAGACAGGACACACAGCGGTCACAGACAGGACACACGATGGACACAGACAGGCCACACGGCCGCCACAGACAGGCCACACGGCCCCACAGACAGGACACACGACGGACACAGACAAGACACACGGCGGTCACAGACAGGACACACGACGGACACAGACAGGACACACGGCCGACACAGACAGGACACAAGGCTGACACAGACAGGCCACACGGCCCCAACGAAAGGACACACGGCCGCCACAGACAGGACACACGGCCGCCACAGACAGGACACACGGCTGACACAGACAGGACACCCAATGCACAGGATAAAGTAAAATAAGATGAGAAACCCAGGAACAGAACACTATTGGAACTATTCCTTCTGATTTCAGGATTATAAAAGTGACTTTATTACAGATTTATAAATGTGTACAGTTTATACATTATGTGTGTTAAAAGGCTTTTTTCTTTTTGTTATTATTATTTTGTCAGTAAAGAGAGGAGTGTGTTTGAAATCACACAGAGCTCAGTCCAGGAGAACACAAACACACGCGCGCGCACACACACACACACACACACCTGTCCGCTCTGTCCTCACACACCTGTAGGGGGCGTGGCCCAGAGTGGCCGAGAGACTCCGGAAGTGCGCTAGAGAGGTGCGCGTGAGCGGCTGCGCGGGTGGAGCTCGGTGCTCGTGTATGTAACCTCGAGAGAGTTAAAGAGAGAGAGAGAGAGAGAGAGAGAGAGGGAGAGAGAGTTAAAGAGAGAGAGAGAGAGAGAGAGAGAACGTTAAAGAGAGAGAGAGAGAGTTAAAGAGAGAGAGAGAGAGAGAGAGAGTTAAAGAGAGAGAGAGAGAGAGAGAGAGAGTTAAAGAGAGAGAGAGAGAGAGAGAGTTAAAGAGAGAGAGAGAGAGGGAGAGAGAGAGAGTTAAAGAGAGAGAACGTTAGAGAGAGAGAGAGAGAGAGAGAGAGAGAGAGAGAGAGTTAAAGAGAGAGAGAGAGAGAGAGAGAGAGAGTTAAAGAGAGAGAGAGAGAGAGAGAGAGAGAGAGTTAAAGAGAGAGAGAGAGAGATCCACTGCGGAGATCTACTGCTGCATGCTGATTTGAGCGCGCGCAGGATCCGGAGGAGCCATGGAGAGACCGAGCGAGGGGGTCCGCAGCCCGTCCCGGAGAGGGGAGAGGGACCAGGTGGGTCCGGGGGGGTTTAATTACCGGGGTTTAATTACACTTTAACACCAAAGATCTCATCAGCACCGGGAGCGCGCGCGCAACACCGGCAACCGTCTCAGGGTGTGCACTGCGCTCGGTGCCAATACTTCTGCTACTGTAGTGTAGTGTAGAGCAGCAACTAAACACAACACAAACTCATTCTGATCTGATGAGAAAAGATTTTAACATGTAAGCACTACAGGAGATTGTGATAGATTAAAAGAAATAATCTTACTTTAAAGTCATATTTTCATTTTTGGAAAATATCTAGTACAGACCTGGGGTGGAGCGGACGCGCGGTTAGTTTTAATTCTCTTTCAGGGTCACTGGCGGTCGTGTAAGCGTTTCACTACATTTCATACTGTGTATAACTGTTTATGTGAATTTGAATTTGATTTGACCTGAGTGTGAAATGACAGGAACAGAACCGTGAGAACATTTGGGGACGGGGACGGACTCTCTGATCAGAGGGACTTACACTGGTGTCCTAAAGTCACTGGACTGGTCCTGACACTGGTTACTAGGTTACTACCTAAGGACTTATATATCAGTCACATACTGTCGGGGAGCGGATGGTCTTTAATAGTCTAAAGACTCGCACCTTTACAGTGTGACCATCAGACACGGGTCCGGGGGTCCGGGGGTCAGAGACACGGCACACGGGTCGGACAGGCGTTGCATTTACTGCATCAACAAATATTCAGTTCTTCATTGATCCAGTTTTTTTTTTTTTATATATGAAACGATATTTGACGAGTCAGTCAGTGACATTAACAGAATTATTGATAAAATCAGCAGTTTGATTTTGAAGTAGTGTTTAGTGTAGCACAGTGACTCCAGAGTTATAAACACACACACACACACACACACACACACACACACACACCCTGGCAGGTCAAAGATCCATACAACAGGCACAGTAGCCGTTTATAAGATGCCAAGCTGGTGTGTGCGTGTGTGTCCATATCACTCATATCCAGTCCTCACGTGTGCGTTAATGAAACATGAGTAAAGTTCAGATTTCCACACACACACACACACACACACACACGCACACACACACACCTTAGTTCTGAAGGAAAAAACTGTGTAAGTAAGGTGAGATGTCATATATACAGCTGATAGACAGATACACTTTACTGAAGGAGAGATTTATGCACTTGTTTAAGTTAATGTGAATTAAGGTATAAGTTTATTGTTTGCAAATTTTTGACAGGAATATTAAATATTAGATTAAATAATGTATGCTGTTTAAAAAGAATAATAAATTTACTGTATTTATATAATGTAAAATATTTCTTTTATTTGTTTATACAGTGGAACCTCGGATTGCGAGTAACGCGGTTTGCGGGTGTTCCGCAAGACGAGCTAAGATTTTTAATACATTTAACTTAGAAAACAAACAAGTCATGGTTTACGAGTTCCGAGTGTCATGTATTATGCACTTCTTTTTTTGACGCCGAGGGTCACGTGATCACAAGTAAGCTGACGGTTTTTCTTTCTCTTTCGCTGTGGAATTGTGGGTAATCGTCTCCCCTGCTGGGTCTTAGTGCGCGTCTCCTACTGGAATAATCAACATCTGTGCACGTGTGTACTGTTTACTATAACACTATGAATGTGTGTGTGTGTGTGTGTGTGTGTGTAAAACATATTTTATTTTTTGTCTGTATGCGTGTGTCTGTAGCACGCATGTAAAATAAAAGCAAGTCTCATTAGAGAGGTTAAAGATCCATTTTTTCACTTTGTATCAGCTGCTCTTTCAGTCTGTGTGCGCACGCGTCATTGGACACCGTGCCACACATAGACCCCTCCTACTTTTGCCTTCACACACACACACACACACACACACACTCTTTCTCTTTGCTCTACACAGAAACACTGCTCTGATTTTTTTCAAATGTATAGTTCAGGTTAATTTGTTTTATTTTACTTTACAGCAGTGATCGCGTTAGTGTGTCACTCAATCGAGTGTCATTAGAGAGATTTCTTGTTTGTTTTTCTGATAAAACAGTGTTTCCGTTGTGTGCGCGCGTGTGTGAAACGAGTGGAGGAAGGGTAACTGTGTAAGACGAGAAGGGGAAGAGGGGAGCTTACTTTAGATTCACACACACACACACACACACACACACACACACACACACACACAGTGACGGAAAACTAAACGGAAATGCACAAACGGAAATACTTATCTGTCTGTATTTATTTTTTACTTTATTTTTAAAGGTAAAGTGCAGGTTAATTTGTTTTAATTTTACTTTATATTTTGTATTAATTATTTTTATGTATTTATTTGTTTGGGATGTAGAACAAATCATTTGAATTTCCATTATTTCTTTTAATGGAGATCGCTGGTTCAATCCCCGGGTGTAACCTCTCGCAGCCGGAGGTCCAGAGAGAGCTGATTGGCCGAGCTCTCTCAGGGGGGAGGGGTGAGAGGTACTTGGTGCTCCTACTGTACATTAATCACGGCTCTACAGCCAATCAGGGGCGTTTGTGAGCTCACGCAAGCGGAAGGAGCGGATAGCGCTGTGTGACTCCGCCCCAACGGTGCAGTTTAAAAAGATGTGGTCATGGAGTCATGTGGTTCGGAGGAAACACGTGATGGTTCTCTGCCCTGCCGACTGAGTGGTAGTAGTAGACTTAATGTCGAGCCTTCTAGTGACGGGGAGGAATTGGGCACGACTGAATAAGGGAGAAAAATCTGAAAAAAAAAACTAATTAATTGATAAAATACAAATTAATTAATAATATCTATCAAGAATTGGACACACCATGATGAAAAAAGGTTAATTATGCGACCCAGTGCACACACACATGATGACATTGATTTACCAAATGAAGCTAAAAAACCATGCACACGATACACTGTGATCTCGTGTGGTTAGAGCGCTGTATCTCTCGTGTTTTTCCTTTTTAAAGTTGATTTACATTCTTTATGGGTTTAAATGGGGTAATATTTTCCTTTGAGTATTTTTCCATTTCACTTACACCCTTGTTTTGTCCCCATTTGTTGAAGATAAGAGACTCTGGGGCTGATCTGGGCGTGCTCAGAAATTCTGTTTTTATCGTCCTCACTTTATTTAAAAAATTTTCTACAAGCCAGATACAGTATTTTCTTTTTTTCATGTATTGCGTGTTGTGTAAGGCTGGTCGAATCGATTAGGGGAAATCCAACAGGTCAGAAATGACACTGAAAGGGAGTAACGCTAACTGAGGTTAATGAAGAAGTGATAAATATTAGAGCCATGTTCTGCCAGCTCATTATTTAGTAATTTTAGAACTTAACTACAACCCAAGCCACGAGGTATCAGGTGTCTGCTTTGTCCCAAAGGATCCTCGGGTCGAGTTCCTGACGTCACACCCTTCTGTAATCGCTGTGAACGTTTACTAATACAAACATTGCTCAGTGGGAATGGATCTTATCCTGTGTGCACTACGGAGAGAGAGAGAGACAGAGGTTCTATCTGTTAGAGAAATCATCATTATGCACCAGTTTATAACAAGAGTTACCGCTCATGACCCGTACGGTCTAAGTGCAGATGACCGAGGTGAAGCGCGGACGCATGTTATTTGTAACCCGAGCCAAATCCATAAATATAATAGATTTTTCTTTTTTTTAAGTCTGAATGTGGCACAGTGGTCTTAAACCACCAGGGTGAGGGTTCGGGTCCTGCCTCGGGTCTGTGTGTATGTGTGTGTACACAGTTACTTACGGTAAAAATGACTCAATTACTGAACAGATATATTAAATATTATAGGTTATAATAACAGAAAAAACTAGGTTTGGGTTTTAGGTGAATAATGTAATCAAGTTGAATAAATAAATAAACCCAAAGACAATTTCAGGAAGCGGCTGCAGATTTTGTTAAAAAGAGTGACGATCTAGCACTTTCACATTTCTGTTCTACTTCCATTCCAAGGTTCTGAGAACTGCAAAGTTTCCAGAGAAACAGGACGTCGCAGTGAATAAACGTTTTGTCTAAAGTGCCGTGTTCCTCTGCTGAGTTTATATTTCTTACTTTATTCACGTTGCTGAACAGAAATAGTATTGCCAAAAACAAAGAGAAAAAGTGCAGTGTTTTGGGAATTAAAATCAAATGTTCTAAAGGAAGGCCTAATCTCAGCTCCCATCCAGGAGGATTTGGACTTTAATGAGAAGGTTTTGTGTAGAACTCTCAGCACAGTGATATAGAGCTGATAATCCGGAGTGCGCGGGCTTCAGCGCACTGCATCATGAACAACCAGATAAACATGGAGTAAAGACCCGGAGCGTGAGAACCCCGAGCGTCTGGACACGTTCCACTCAGAGACGGTTCTTCTGCTTCATCTGGGTTTTAAAAGTAAACCTGCAGGAGGCAATGTGCGAGCGATCGAGGCATTAACGCAACTCACACGTGCTAATGGTTTTATTTCCCAGCTCTGGGGTGTGTGTTGTGTGTAAGTTTATGACTTGTGAGGTGGGAGTGAACACGCTGCGGGCCGTCGTCACACACCTGTCTGAAATATGTGAGGAATTTTACTTTAATGTAAAGTTAGTTCATTTACTACTGAAAAGCAAAGAGCCTGGTGAGGTGTGTGTGTGTGTGTGTGTGTGTGTGTGGTGATCAGGAGTCGTGTTCAGACACGCACACACACACACAGTCCTCAGCACTGATCCTTTATATACTATATGTGCATAAATACTCACAGACATACAGTAAATATAATCCTCAGCAGGTTATTCTTTATTCCTGTTTATTATTAGTGCAAATCTAAGGGTTGGGGTTCATAACTTATAGTGATTCTAATTAAATGTCAGATTATAAAGATATATTTATTGTGCCCTGTTTAAGCTCCAATCAAAAGTTTGTGCCCCCTAATCATCACACCTGTATAAATGTTCTGTTCCAGATTTCTTCCCCGTGTTTGCTGTTAATGAAAAGTTTAAAAAAAGAATTGAACTCCAGTCTGATCCTCTCTGAAGACTTTCCATTAGATTTTGGAGGATATGTGTGTGTGTGTGTGTGTGTGTGTGTGTGTGTTCATTCACACACACTCCAGGCGTGTCTGTGAGCTCAGGCGCTGATGTCCAGGAGACTCCAGTTCATCCAGAGCTGATGGTTCAGTCAGGGCTCGGTGCGGGACACTAGAGTTCTTCCACTCCAACACAACGTGTCTTTATGAAGCTGGCTTTGTGAATCTCACACAGGGGCGTCGCCATGTTGGGTGAGGGTTAGGTTAGTTCCTCTTAGCTCCAGTGAAAGGGATCAGTCACGCAGCGACGCCCTGTACAGCTGTCTGCTTCAGAGGCCGTGGTACAGTTTGGGGAAGAACCACGTGTGTGTGTGTGTGTGTGTGTGTGTGATGGTCTGGGTGCACATATACTATTGGCCACAATTCAGTTAAATTCCATTTGAATAGCACTTATAACAATGGTGATAGTCACAAAGTAGCTTTACAGAATTTAACTTTTTTTTTTTTAATAAGAACGTGTTCAGAAAAAGTATAGACCTTAACTACCAGTGTGTCCCTGATGAACGAGCCGAGGGCGACGGTGCTGAGGGAGATGACAAGAGGAAGGAACCTTGAGAGGAACCAGACTCAACAGGGAACCCATCCTCATCTGGGTGATAACGGAGAGCAGGAATGTAAACTAATCCCTGCTGTAACCGAGGCTGAGCGTCCAGAATAACAGGGAAGCTGGTTGGTTTAATACACAGGGCACAAAACTCTTCTAGGGAATTTCAGTCAAAAGCTATCAGAGGAAAACCTGCCTGCTTCCGCCGAGTGAAGTCAAGCTGACTCGGGGTAAACACACAATGGGGTTAAGGGTGTAACAGGAAATAAAAACATTTCTGAATGTTTCTGGTGCAGGAAAGTAAATATTACAGCAATTCTGGAGTAAAATGTACAATCACCAACTAATTCGTAGACAAAACACGACTTCCTCTTGAGTCTCGGTCAGACTCTCAGGTCAGCTTGGGACTGCTTCTGTGATAATTAGAGCCGCAATCGTCAGGAGGGTGTGTGTTCCAGTCACGTTGTCCTCTGGGACAAGCTGTTGTTTGTCATGACAAGAAGTAGAAACTAAATCTTCTCACCACTGATACAGTCACTGCATCGTGCCCTCGACCGGAGGGGGGTGGGGGGGTGTTTGGGTTGTCGCCTGGGGCGACTGCTTTCATAAAACAAACAAACAAAAAGCATTATCATGAATTCCTCTTTAAATAATAAAAATATTGATTTATTTAAGGCTTTGTTTGTCATACACATATTACAGTACGATGAACTATTTTTCTTCACGTGTCCCCTTTGGAAGGGTCAGCCATGATACAGCGCCCCCTGGCTGGAGCAAACAGAGCTGTAAGCACCCAACAGCTGGAACTTGGGAGGGGCTGGGGCTTGAACCTCCAACCTTCTGATCAGCATCTTGGGGTGTTAACTAGCTAAGCCGCTACCGCCTCCTTCATTATCAGTAATATTCACAATAAATGATTCTTCTGTCACACAGTGTAGTCTGTTACAGTAGGATTTGGTTGCTAAGCAACAAAGATTAATGTAGTCTGTGGAAAAGCAACAGGTTAAACACAGATATTGTCAGTTTTCTCAGTGATGAAGTAGTTGCTGTGTAACGTGAGCAGATGAGAAACAGCTTCCGAGCATTCGAGAGTGTTTCCTGAGTCCAGTTCATCATCCATCTGTTAGCGTGTGAGAGCGAGGACGAAATGGAAACATGTTTAAATATAAATCCTGGTGTGATTCCTGACCGGTGGTGCAGAGTCTAAGATGTAGGAGTGTTCCCACGAATCAAGGTTTATCTCATCTCATCTCATCTCATCTCATGATGCTGATTATTTTCCTTGAACAGTGTGTGTCTGGGTGTTTTATTCCTCTTACACCACAGCAACTTTTGTTTATTATAAAAGCAACCAAACATTTATTTAAAAAAAACATCAATTTTAATCTATTTATAGTTATGTTTACTATTCCGCCAAAAGCAAGATACTAAACATGACTATAAACAATTCAATTCAATTTTATTCAATTTCATTTATTTGTATAGCGCTTTTAGCATTTGTCATTGTCGCAAAGCAGCTTTACACAATCAAAAGAATTATTCAAGTTTGTAAGAAAAAACTCCCTGAGATGGTAATAGGAAGAAACCTTGAGAGGAACCAGACTCAACAGGGAACCCATCCTCATCTGGGTGAAACAGAAAGCAGTAAATGATCTGCATTTATACAGTGTGTAGGGTGGGAGGCAGTTCAGCTATAATAGCTGATGTTAATTGATGTTAATATGGAGTCCAGGTAGTTATTGAAGACCCAGGTAGACTTGTAAGAAGTTCCAGTCATGAACTATCGAACTGTCAAGTCCCCAGAGAAACAGTTGCCAACACCAGTCAAGGCCAGAACCATTTTCTAGGTAGAGAGAATCATCCCCAGACACCAGACGCATCCCAGAGAGACACACGGGGCATCCATGTGACGAGATCTTCAGCCAGAAGCGGGACACCAGGATGGGTCAGACAGGTCCGGAGGGCAGAGGGAGTCTGGATCACTGGCAGCTCAGGAACCACATGTGTAGCTCGACAGAGAGAGAGAAAGAGTGAAAGGGGGAGACAGGAGGAGAGAGGAAAGAGAAAGAGGGGAGGAAAAAGAAGAAGAGGAGAGATGGCAGTTAGGTATGGTCACAGTCACACAATGTATAATGTGAATGTATATTAACTGTAGAGTGCAAGCAGAGACTCCGGCAGGACTAACTATGACATCATAACTAAAAGGGAGGAGCCAGAAGGAAACACAAACATGAGGGGGAACTGAGATGTAAAGCAAACAATCACCTCACCGTCAGCAAACCTGAGTGATCAATGAGAGTGAGGAAGACAGCATCCAAACATACCAGTTCACCATAATACTCTACGTCCATGAGTCCCCCAGATCTGCTCCTTTACCTAAGGCTAATCTATTTATAAAAATGCTTGGCTAAATAAATAGGTTTTTAGCCTGGACTTAAACACTGAGACTGTGTCTGAGTCCCGAACACTATTTGGAAGACTATTCCATAATTTTGGGTCTTTGTAAAAAAAAGCTCCGCCCCCAGCTGTATTTTTCATTAATACGCGGTACTGACAAGCAGCCTGCATCCTTTGATCGAAGTAGGCGTGGCGGATCGTAAGACACTAGCAGTTCGCTCAGGTACTGCGGCGCGAGACCATTTAATGCTTTATATGTCAAGAGTAGTATTTTAAAATCAATGCGAAATTCCACAGGGAGCCAATGGAGTGAAGATAAGATAGGGGTGATGTGCTCATATCTTCTGGTTCTAGTGAGGACTCTCGCTGCTGCATTCTGGACTAGCTGAAGCTTATTTATGCACCTAGCGGAACAACCAGACAATAAGGCATTACCTCTAGTCCAACCTAGAGGTGATAAAAGCATGAACTAGTTTTTCTGCATCGTTTAGCGACAATACATTTCTTATCTTGGCAATATTTCTGAGGTGAAAGAATGCCATCCTGGTAATATTATCTACATGAGCTTCAAATGAAAGGCTGGAATCAATAATCACACCGAGGTCTTTTACTGTTGCACTTGATAAAACAGAAAGGCCATCTAAAGTTACGGTGTGATCTAAAATTTTACTCCTAGCTGTATGTGGTCCTATGACTAGAACTTCTGTCTTATCCGGATTTAGCAGAAGGAAGTTAATTAACATCCAGCCTCTTATGTCCTGCACACATTGCTCAACTTTATTAAGCTGTTTTTTCTCATCTGGTTTTGCTGAGACATATAACTGTGTGTATAAGCAGTGGACCTAAAACTGAACCCTGCGGAACGCCAAATTCCACTAGAGAACATGCAGAATAATCACCATTTAAGTCTACATACTGATAACGATGGGTCAAATAGGCAAATAGGATCTGAGCCAGGAGAGGGCTGTACTCTTAATTCCTACTACATTTTCTAATCTGTGAAGAAGAATACTATGATCAATGGTGTCAAAAGCTGCACTGAGGTCGAGTAATACAAGTATAGTTACACAACCCTGATCAGAGGCCAATAGGAGGTCATTTACTACTTTAACGAGTGCTGTCTCTGTACTGTGATGAGGCCTAAATCCTGACTGATACAGTTCATGTATGCTATTTCTATGTAGATATGAACATAGCTGCCCCGCTACTATCTTTTCCAAAATCTTAGAGATAAAGGAGAGGTTTGATAAACAAATTAAACACCTCACACTTTTTTTCACTCTTGACAAAAAAAAAACCCTCAACTTGTGACATCACATTTTGGAGAAACTGCCCGAAGCCGTGAACCCTGAGATCTTTAGGAACAGAATTGCTCATTAGCGGGGTTTTAGACGGTTGATGATTCAGGTGTGTGTGTGTGCATGTGTGTGTGTGTGTGTGTGTGTGCGCGTGTGTGCGCGTGTGCATGTGTGTGTGTCAATTCTTCTGACTCGTAACATGACTCTCTTTTGTTTCAGAGCTGGATCCCGAAGTTGGTGAAGAAGCGAATGTGCACAACGTTTGTGGAGGATCCTCTCAGGTACAACATGCCGATGCTCGTCCTGCGCCACTCCGCTTTGAGCTGCAGTACAATGAAATGCAACTGAAACATGACCCCACCTGTAGATCTCATGGAGCAAACACACGACGTGACCAAACCCGTTTCAGGACAGTCTCTCAGTCCCACGTCTCCGAAATCTGCACCGAAAACTGAGCTCTAGGGAATTTAGAAGAAGTTCTGTAGACAGTTTAAAATATGTCTCCAAGTGTGTGTGTGTGTGTGTATATAAGGGTGTGTTTGGACTGCTTCTTCCAGTGAACTGGGTAAACTCGAAGTGTAGATCAGGTCTCCCCATGCTGACTGGTGGGTGGGTGGATGGAGGTTGCTGGAGAGGGTTTGAGGTCCTGAGGCGTGTCTGTGAGAAACTGTTTAACGCACCAACACAACACAGAGACGTCTGTAAAGAAACAGGAACCAGTTATGCTCTGTTGTTATTTCAGGTTCTGCTCTTTAATGGACACGCGGCTCATGACGTGTTTATACTCAACATGCAAATTAGAGGTGTATTGTAACGTCTCTATCAGCGACGGGATCAGGTTCTGTCTGCTGCTCCACATATCTGACCTCAGAATCTCCTACCACGCTTGTGACTCACTTAAGCTGTATAATATTTATTTTATGATGAGATGGTCTTTCTGGTAGACTTTGAGTGTTTTATTAGTTTAAAGTGTAGCCTGAGTAAAAAGACCGGGACAAACCCTCCATGACGTCACACACAGGTTTTCTGAAGAGCGGTTTTGAAGCTCGATCTTGGCAGGATGTGACTCCACCCAAATCCTGGGTAATCCTTAAATGGCCAAAGGGATTAGCTGGAGTGATGTGTAGCACACAGCTAGCGGTTTGACTCCTGCAGTGGAGCTGAATTATGAGTTACCTTATGACTGTAACCGCTGAGTTTTATATAAAAATTCCCCACTTGAGAGTTTTAACATGGAACTCTTTGAGGATTGATTCACTTTTGGAGAAAGTGGTCTCCTAGTGGTCAGTTGAGGAACTGCACGTGTTCCCTTTAGACGTTCCCTGCTGTTATTGATGTTCCTCAGGGTGGGAGTTGGGCTGCAACCTGGCAACTCCACCCTCAAGCTTAGTGGTCCTGTGCGACACACACACACCTAGATTCAACCGAAATCTTCACACAAACTCCTCCAAGTGAGCACTGATCCATCCCTGAGTGTCTTCAGGCAGACTCAAGCATGAGAGTTGACCAATTAACTAATTACTGAACCAATCACCAGCATTCGTATATGTTTATACTAAAGCCTAGAGGTTTAGTGTAACGTCTGAGATCAGGGGAGGACTCGGTGCTCACTCTGTACACTCGGTCACATCACTGAATAAAATCACATGCACATGTCATAATAAATGTAATAACCAACAATCTATTCATTTATAATGTTTATTATACAGATTTATTATTATAATCAGTGACAGTAATCACTTCCTCACCTCTATGAGGTCACTTTGTGTCAGATATTAAACATTCCTCTGCTGTCAAGGTCACTGATGTCTCTGTCTCTCTCTCTCTCTCGCTGTCTCTTTTTCGCTGTCTCTCTCTATCTGTCTGTCTGTCTCTCTGTCTCTCACTCTCTCTCGCTGTCTCTCTCTGTCTCTCTCTCTGTCTGTCTCTCACTCTCTCTCGCTGTCTCTGTCTCTCTCTCTCTGTCTGTCTCTGTCTCTCTCTCTGTCTCTCTCTTTGCAGTAATGGAGAGAAGTGTCAGTGTGGAGGTG
The DNA here is from genome assembly GCF_024256425.1 of Clarias gariepinus. Classification (NCBI taxonomy): domain Eukaryota; kingdom Metazoa; phylum Chordata; class Actinopteri; order Siluriformes; family Clariidae; genus Clarias; species Clarias gariepinus. The sequence continues at coordinate 533,372 of NC_071115.1, forward strand.
CTCGTGATCATCACGGTTCTGAAGCCACAGGTGATAATTTTGGCGCTGCTATCATGACTCAGTGGGATGCGACCAAACACACGTCTGAGTATCCGACTGATGCTTTTGGGGAGCTCAAGTTTGCTGGAATCAGTCGCAGAGATGGGCTTGTTAGTAACACACACACACACACACACACACACAGTCTTGGTGATGAAGTGATGGTGTGATGATGTGATGGTGTTAACAGTATAAACGTTGTGGTGTTTTTTTTTCCTCCTCAGTTCCTGCGCTTGGCGTTCGACACTCCCGCGCATCTCGTCTACAACATCCTGACTAAAAACTGGGGTCTGCCGGCTCCCAACCTGGTGCTGTCGGTGGTGGGGGGCGTCGGCCAGGAGAAGGTCAGGAGTTGGGTACGAGAGGTGGTGAGACAGGGGCTGGTCCGAGCTGCACAGGGCACAGGTGAACTTTAACCTCTGCATCATCTTTCCTTTAATCTCTTTATCACAGAGCCGCCTACACAGCTGTCTCACTGTGTGTGTGGTGTGTGTGTGTGTGTGTGTGCATGACCCTACTGTTTGATGTGAGTCCAAAAGTGAGTTTCGTAAGCTGTTGTTTTTAGCTGAACGTTTTGCTTTTGTCATGTAAGTGTGTGGAATGTAAACACTGATGTTAACAGAGCAGCTTTTCCATCTGGTCCATCTTGTCCATCCACCTGGTCCACGCCCTCCCCTTCTTCCTGTCTTACTCTCTCTCCCCCCTCTCTCTTCTGTCTGCTGCACCTTATTATAAAACATGATAATCCTGTCTTTCTTTCGACTGTTCCCTTTCAGGGGTCGCCACAGTGAATCATCTGCCTCCATCTAACCCTATCCTCTGCATCCTCTTCTCTCACACCAACAAACTTCAAGTCCTCTCTCACTGCATCCATAAATCTCCTCTTTGGTCTTCCTCTAGACCTCCTGCCTGGCAGTTCCAACCCCAGCATCCTTTTACCGATATACTCACAATCTCTCCTCTGAACATGTCCAAACCACCTCAATCTGGCCTCTCTGACTTTATTTCCAAAACATCTAACGTGGGTTGTCCCTCTGATAAACTCATTCTTGATCCTATCCATCCTTATCACTCCCAAAGAGAACCTCAACATCTTCAGCTCTGCTACCTCCAACTCTGCCTCCTGTCTTTTCTTCAGCGCCACTGTCTCTAAGCCGTAGAGCATCGCTGGTCTCACCACTGTCCTGTACACCTTTCCTTTCATTCTCGCTGATACTCTTTTGTCGCACAACACACCTGACACATTTTCTCCACCCATTCCAACCTGCCTGTACCCGCCTCTTCACCTCCTTTCCACACTCTCTAATGACCGTTGACCCTAAGTACTTAAAATCTTGCACCTTCTTTACTTCTGCTCCCTGTAGCCTCTTCGTTCCGGTCTTGAACATGATAATCCTGTCATTGTGAGAATTCCTGCAGGAAACACACTGCAGTGTGCATGAGAAGAATCAGGGACTTTATCACTGTTTAAGATCAAAATAAGAGCTCTGCAGATCTCAGAGAGGACAGGAACACCATGGTTCATGTCTGATCTTCCACACCATCAAATGCATCAAACTATAATTAAATAAAATGTACAATGACATCTAAAACTGTAACATGATATAAAAGGAATCAAAAGCTTGAGGATATGCATTTACAGGAAACGTATCAACTTCATGGTGTTAAGAGAAAGTCTGCTCTGTGTCACTATAATGAGGATGATGATGATGATGATGATGATTATTATTATTGTTATTATTGTTATTATTATTATTATTATTATTAATAATGACGCAGACTAAAGATTGTTTATTATCTTACTCACACTGACACCGGTGTGATTATTTGATCAGTGTGTGTGTGTGTGTGTGTCTGTGTATTTGTTTCAGGAGCCTGGATCGTGACAGGTGGGCTGAGGGAGGGCGTGGCCCGCTGTGTCGGGGAGGCGATTAGGGATCACGGAGCTGCGGCTACGGCACAAACCAAAGTGGTAGCCCTGGGTGTGGCCCCATGGGGTCTGGTGAACAACCGCCAACAGCTCGTCAACCCAGAGGTGCAGACATGTTTAAACACACACACACACACACACACACACACACACACACACACACACACACACACACACACACAGTTTTAAGGTCTGCTCTGTAAACACCAACTGCCCCGTATCTTCCTGGTTCCTCTCTCAGGGCAGCTTCCCAGCCAAATACTACGTTCAGAACTTGTCTCAGGACTCGTGTTACCTGGACAGTAACTATCAGGCCTTCCTCCTGGTGGATGATGGGAGCATCGGACACCGAGGTGGAGAGACGAGCTTCATGACCAACCTGGAGGAATACATCTCTCATCTGCGCACCGGGATCTGGGGTGAGAGAAATGAGGGGGTGGGGGAAAGGGGGCGGGGGATGGGGGAAAGGGGGTGGGGGAAATGCCAGAGGATTCAGGTAGCATGATTGACCGTGATTGATTAAACACAGCAAGTGGTGAAGGGGGCGGGGCTGGAGAGTACCTCAGGACTGTCCACCACCTCCATGGTTTATTCTCCTCACCTTTTGGTTACATACTGTAGTAACACTAAGAGTTTAACACCACTCTCACCTCCTGTTAATTACAGGCTAATAAACTGTCACTCGCTAACTGTCGCTTGTCAGCTCCGCCAGTCACTGTTAGTTAGTTCCTCCAGGTGCTGAAGGACATGTGTGGGCGGAGTCAAATAACCGTTTAAATAAAGAAACAAATCGTTATCTGTTAATAATAAATGGTGTTTGGGGGACTGTTGTGTGAAAGTGATATCACACTCGAGATCGTGCTGTTGTACTGAATATCAGCACGGCTGATGAAAATGTTCCAGCCAGTCTTACTTAAAATGTTCTAGTGAGTCACTGCAATTACATTTTTAGTGTCATTTATTATTTATTAATTCAGATTTCCTCATTAGTTTACGTCTACATTTGGGCGTCTACATTTGGGCGTCTACATTTGGTTTGTGTTTGGATGTTCAGACGGCTCTCCGGCGTGCACAAACACAAAAACATGAGGAAAAACCCCGTCCCGTGCTGTTTATCCTTTATTTGTTTCCTGCGCCTTAAAAAGCTAATTAGATCTCCCCCGATGTGACCTCATATGAGAAGAGCCCCACCCCCGTCTTGTTGCTCAGGAGCACGTTGTGTTGTGTTCACGGAGTTCGCACATGAATAGTGTGTTTCTACCTGACATGTGTTCCCCGGGTTGGCCACCTGCGTGAAGCTGATGATGATGATGTAACAGTTAGGTGAAGTGAGCTTTAAAAGGATATTAGTAACAACTTACAGTAGCTGTATATAAAGAATATTAAAGATTTCATTAAAAATATTTCAGTAGAATAGTAATAAGTTATCAGATCTGCTGTGTTCTAGGTTTCCCAAATAACGTCCTAAATGATGAACAGATCGCACCCGGAGGTTTAATTATCCACTGAACTCTTACGGACCCATTTCATCTAAATCTAAAACTAAACCAGGAGCCGTTAAGTGTCCAGTGTCTAGTGTCCAGTGTCTAGTGTCCATTGTCCAGTGTGAGAATCAGTCTGTCCTGTTCATCGCTCAGAGAGACACGACAGGACGGAGGACACAGATTACTTCCTGTCATTCTCTCATTAAAAACATAAAGTAAACACCAGGAAACAGTGAAGAGGAAGGGCGGGACCTTCACTCATGTTCTTCAAAACTTTCAAACCAAGGAAAAGCAAAGAAGCAGCAATAAAATATACAGTAACTAGTAATTAAAGCTTAAAGTGGAAGTTAAGTTGAAATATTAAGAAAACTGTGATTAAGTCTGTGGTGAGGGGGCGTGGTCAGGTGAAGTGTAAAGGACCAGGGAGTGAGGTAAGTGAGGAGCGAACAACACACACCTGAGTGGAACCAGAAACCCAGACTAACAGCAACACACAGTCAGTAATGATCCAGTTTCTCCTCAGGTGTGAGGCTCCATGACATCTCCAACTAACCCACAGTTACGTCTATTGACACTAATCTGATTCTCCGTTTTAGTCGACGGTGTCGGTTAATCGTTTCACCCCGAGGGTAAATATTAAAGCTGCACACAGATGTGAGGTGAAGGACATGACAGGTCTTTGTGTTTTTTGCGGAACGCTCTCTCTAACCCTGCTGTGATGCTCCTCCTCCTCCTCCTCAGGCAGTGGGAACATCAACATCCCCGTGCTGTGTCTGCTGATTTCTGGAGATGCGTCAGCGCTCAAGGTACGTTATTACGTCTTATAACCGTTTTTATGTTCCTGGTAGCTATAGTAGTACAGTGGTAGTACTGTGTATCAAAGTAGCTTCACAAAATGAATCTGTCAAAATAAAATCTGTCGTCTGTCTGTCTCAACTTCTGTCTTCATGTCTGACAGTCTCTGTATCTGTGTAGCTGTCTCGCTGAATTAGTATCTATTCACCTGTTACTTTATCCACCTGTCTCTCTGTCTCTCTGTACTTGTCCTTATGCTCAGTGGTGAAGTGGCTCATGTGTTCTTCTCTGTGCTCAGAGGATGGATGTCTCTCTGAAGAAGGACACGCCCTGGCTGGTGTTGGAGGGTTCGGGTCCTGCGGCGGACATGATCACGGAGCTGCTTAGTGACATGAATAGATCGGCGTCCCCCGTGGACGGAGAGGGCAGAGACATCTCTAACTCCGAGCTCAAAGAGCGAGCGCGAGAGCTCATCAAGAAACATTTTCCTTCTGAGAAAACGCAGGAGAAGCTGGTGGACCGAGTGAGGGAGAAAAGTCGCTTCTGTATTTCATATTCTAAATTAATAAAGAAATTATACTTTCATAATCAAGTTCTGACTATCTGTCTGTCTGTCTGCCTGTCTGTCTGCCTGTCTGTCTGTCTGTCTTCTTGTCTGCCTGTCTGTCTGCCTGTCTATCTGTCTGCCTGTGTGTCTGCCTGCCTGTCTGTCTGTCTGTCTGTCTGTCTGCCTGTCTATCTGTCTGCCTGCCTGTCTGCCTGCCTGCCTGTCTGTCTGTCTGCCTGCCTGTCTGCCTGTGTGTCTGCCTGCCTGCCTGTCTTTCTGTCTGTCTGTCTGTCTATCTGTCTGTCTGTCTGTCTTCTTGTCTGCCTGTCTGTCTGCCTGTTTGTCTGCCTGTCTATCTGTCTGTCTGTCTTCTTGTCTGTCTGCCTGTCTATCTGCCTGCCTGCCTGTCTGTCTGTCTGCCTGTCTATCTGTCTGTCTGTCTTCTTGTCTGTCTATTTGTCTGTCTGTCTGTCTGCCTGTCTGTCTGTCTGTCTTCTTGTCTATCTGTCTGTCTGCCTGTCTGTCTGCCTGTCTGTCTGTCTGCCTGTCTGCCTGTCTGCCTGCCTGTCTATCTGTCTGTCTGCCTGTCTGTCTGTCTGCCTGTCTGTGTCCGTCCGTCCGCAGGCTCTGAGCATCTGCCAGAACAGATCTCTGATCACGGTGTTTAACGGAGAGCAGGACAGTCCTGATGATTTCGACACGGTCATCCTGAAAGCGCTGGTGCGAGGTGAGCTCATGACCGTGAGTGTGTCCTCTGGTTACGTGAGGACATGAATCGAGGTGGTTGTTATGAGCTGTAAATGTTGTGTGACTTTGTGACTCACCGGACTGCAAACACTGCAAGAATAAAACAATCTGCTTCATTGTCTTGTTCCTGAAGCTTAGTCTTGAATGGTCACTTTCTGTTTTATGATTTCCACCTGTTGCTGTTTTGTGTGTGTGTGTGTGTGTGTGTGTGTAGCCAGTAAGAAGGCGAGCAGTGCCTCCAGTGAGTACACAGACGAACTGAAGTTGGCCGTGGCCTGGAACAGAGTGGATATTGCAAAAAGTGAGCTGTTCAATGGCGACATCCAGTGGAAGGTCAGAGGAAGTGCAGGCACCTTGACACCCACCTGACATTATAAATAATTTTTTCATTATCCATCAATCACTTCCGACTCTGATATGGGTGCATTTACTTATTACTCATGATTCTCACACGTGTCTACCTCTTGCACGTCTCGATTGCTGTTAATAAGAATAAGTTTCTGTGTTTTTCTGGTAAACTCAGGCATTTAAGTGTTTTTTTGGTCTCTGGACTTCGTCTTTCCTTCAGATTGTTTATTGATTACAGAAATATTGAAGACTTTTATTCACACTAAATTAACAGACGAATTAAATAATGATGGAAACAAATAAAATATTAAACAGTTATTAAAATTATATGTAGGACGTTTTGTAGATATTATAATAACTAATGTTTTGTACTGTATAATAATACTTTACTGTGAACTCCAGAATTATTGGCACCCAGAGGGTATAGAATAAACGCCACACACTGTAGAATAATATCTACATTCTCACCTGATAAAGCTGGAGGTGACCCCGTGCTGCTCTGAGGCCGTGTTGTGGTGAAGAACGCTGGGAACATGAATTACAATGACAAAAAAAAACGCACTGTGAAATTGTAGACCAAATCATGGTTGTCTCTGCTATGAGGTCATGTGGCCTTTTAACACGATGATGGTTTCAAACACATAAAGATCAACAGATGTCTGCAATCATCAAACCATCACTTTTATAATTTATAATCGTTAACAATTTGTGAATGTTTGGCTGAGTGTTGATAATCCTCTCCCTCTCTCTCTCTCTCTCTCTCTCTCTCTCTCTCTCTCCCTCTCTCTCTCTCTCTCTCTCTCTCTCTCTCCCTCTCTCTCTCTCCCTCTCTCCCTCTCTCTCTCTCTCTCTCTGGTGCAGTATGATGATCTGGAGGCCTCCATGACGGACGCTCTGGTCAACGATAAGCCTCAGTTTATTCGTCTCTTCACCGAGAACGGTCTGAACATCCTGGAGTATCTGACGTACGAGCGTTTGGAGAGTCTGTACCAGTCTCTCCCCACCAGCACGCTGACATACACGCTGCTGCAGACTTTGCTGATGGACAGACGGAACCAGACGTCCTCCCAGCCCTGTTCGCCCGACTCAGCCCAAGGGAACGGCAAAACCCGGAAGAGACGCATGACGGGGCCGTCGAGCGCCCGCGGGCTCAGTGTATTAGAGGTCAGGGGTCAGAGGTCACACAGTGAAGGACATCGGAGATGCTGCGTTTCTTCGTTTCATGCGTATTTCTGTCTTCCAGGTTTCACGATTATTGGGGCACATCTTCGGGGGCGTGTGCCAGCCGTTTTATTACGAGCTGTTCGGGCTGGAGCGTGGAGTGGGCTCGAGGAAAGCCACAAGGGTACCAGAAAGAGAAACTTAAAACTTGCTTCTTAACTGCACACACACAGGAAACAGAAACTCTCACACAAAACACTTCACTTAAAGGTCCAACTCAGTTTTATTTATATAGTGTTTTTAAAAATCGACATTCTCACAAAGCAGCCTTAATGAAATGTGACCATTTCTGAAAATAAATCCTAAAACACTGATATATAAATGTATTGATTTACCAGTTTGTCCTTAATGAGCGAGCTGGAGGTGACTGAGGGGAAAAACCCCCCGAGATAATGAGGGGCATCAAGTGACGGCGGATGGTACGACTAGCCGTAGCATGCAGTGCTAGTGAAGCTCAGGCAGTTCACAGCCTTATTTCCTCAGTGTTCTGTTTCCCAGCAGCCCAAACCTTCAGGGGGTGTTGGGTGTGAGTGTGGGAGTACGGCACGACACTGAGTCTAAAATATGTCTCATTCAAACCTTCCTTATACAGAGACGAGTCCTGGGGGACGTGATGTGTTAATGTCCGCAATAAAGGGGTTTGTTTAACACGTTTAGGAACTTTAATGTCATTTACAAAGCAAGCGGTTTCCTTCCCGAGGTGGCTGTAACCAGTTGTTACCCGCTAGTGCCCACTAGTGGCGCTCTTTGTACACTGAGCGCGGCGCTGGCTCTAGAACCCACTCAGAGTTCCTGTGTGTGTGTGTGTGTGTAAAACACACTACTCAAAGACTGTACTGTGTAGGTAAACAGTGATGGACACACACACACACACACACACACACACACACACACACACACAGCGAAATGTCTAACTCCACCTATGCTCAGAAAGTATTTCAGTGTTACCATGACAACCATCTGGAATATTAACTGGGCTAGTTATCTAATTAAATGAAGTTTAAGTTTATTCTTTATTCGTCACATGAACACGTTACTGCACCCTAGTGAAATCCTTTATACTTCACACACCCCAGCTGGTTGTTAGTAGGTCGGGGTCCGAGCGCGGGGTCAGCTGTTATACAGTCAGGGTTAAGGGCCTCGCTCAAGGGCCCAGCCGCGGCAACCTGGGCCTCGAACCATAGACCTTCCGATCAGTAATGCAGGACCTTAACACACTCAGCCACCCCCCCATCCCCCCCATCCCCCACCTGGTGAAGCCTGCAGGTCCTGTGGTTAAAAGTTCAGACTTAATATAAGTTTTTTTTTTTTTTTATCACATCTCACTGAATCTGTGCAAATGAAAGTTTATTTAAAAGCCTCCAAACCAGTTCAGTACACCAGAAGCATGTGTTCAAGTTTGAGCTAACCATCTTAACATCACGCTCTCTCTGTCTCTCTCAGCAAGTGAATAAGTTTCTGCAGGGCGACTGTGCGTACCGTGGTCAGCAGGTTACCTTCCCCTGGTCCTCTCTTTTCATCTGGGCCGTTCTGCAGAACCGCAGCGAGATGGCCATCTTATTCTGGGAGATGGTAAACAATTCCTTCATCCATCTTCATTCTGCTCTGTACTAACCAGCTCATGTTGCTCACGTTTCCGCCAATCCTCTCTCTCTCTCTCTCTCTCTCTCTCTCTCTCTCTGTAAGGCGGGCGAGTCTGTAATGAGCGCGCTCAGTGCGTGTAAGATTCTGCGAGAGCTGTCTAAGCTGGAAAACGAGACGGAGACCCAGCTGTCCATGAAGGAACTGGCACAAAGGTTCGAGAACCTGGCACATGGTGAGAGCAAACAGACACACACACACACACACACACACACACACACAAACGTCTGCCATCAACATTTAAACATGATGACATGGACCACCCTGTGCATTAAAGTTGTGGTACGTGAACCTTCGAGTCAGTGAGGAAATGTTCTCTGTAACATGGTGTAGAATACACACGTCACGGTGGAACCTGAGGAATCCATCAGAAGGACTTAAAACAACCGACAGATACAAACCATCATCTGCTCGTTTCTTGACATGTCCTCCTCCAACCAGAGAGGGCGCCGAATCTCTGAAAGTTCCATAATGCAACTAATTAAATAGTGATAAATGCGTTTGTGTGTGTGTGTGTGTGTGTGTGTGTGTGTGTGATCCTGTAGACATGTTTAGCGCCTGCTACCAGAGCGACGAGACCCGCTCCTTCACGCTGCTCATAAGGATGTCCCCATTTTGGGGTAGAGCTACCTGTCTGCAGATGGCCACAGCGGCCGAAGCCCGACTTTTTTTCAGCCATGACGGTGTGCAGGTCAGCAGATCTGGGAATAACGTCCCTCGTTCCACCACTTATCCCAGAGAAGTTTGGTTTACTGAATGAAAGCGTGAGATGTTTCCTGTTGATTGTTTGTCTCAGACTCTGCTGGCTCAGATCTGGTGGGGAGACATGAGCAGCCGCACTGAAGTCTGGAAACTCCTCCTCACATTTTTCCTGCCTCCTCTCATCTACACCAACCTCATCACCTTCAAGTCAGAAGACGTGTTCCTCAGCTCCTCTATTTCTACTCCTCATCCCTTCTTCATGTCATATTCACTGATACGATATAAAGAAGGGATTTCTATGTTTTTCTGTCTATTTCTTCTTGCCATCATTGGTTTGTCTGTCTGTCTGTCTCTCTGTCTGTCTCTCTGTCTGTCTGTCTCTCTGTCTGTCTGTCTGCTCCTTTCTGTCCTCTCTCCATCTTCTTTTTTCTGTTTGTCTAGCTTTAGTTTCAAATGACTGATATTTCAGTAAATATAATATTCATGTTTTTATGTTCCTCTGTAACGTTTTCTATGTTTGTGTGTGTGTGTGTGTGTGTGTGTGTGTGTCAGAGAGCATCAGAACAGACATGCAGATGGTTTGGAAGGGTCTCACTCCTCACCGTTTACTCTGGCTGAGATCACTGAACACACGTAATAAACACTGCATTACTCTTCCTTTATCAATCAGCTGCTTTCCTGTCCTTCATCTCTCTCTCTCTCTCTCTCTCTCTCTCTCTCTCTCTCTCTTAGGGAAGAGGAAACTAAAGAAACTAAACTGAAGGATGACACTCAAGGTGGAGACGGGGACAATACTGAGGACGTGGATCAGGGTGTAGCTCTCACTGAACTCGTATCTCGGTAATTCTTCCAGAATTCTTTCTTACACGTCTCACATTCAATGTATTTTATGTGTAAATAAAACAGTCTGCTCAATTGTGTGTGTGTGTGTGTGTGTGTGTGTGTGTGTGTGTGTGTCACAGAGAGGAGGATCCAGAGGAAAGCCTTGCTTTAGTCAAAAAACGTGAGCTGAGAAGTTTAAATCCCCTTATGTTGAATTTAAACCCAGATGTTCAGACCTGACTCTGTGTGTGTGTGTGTGTGTGTGTGTCTATATATATATGTGTGTGTGTGTATATATGTGTGTGTGTGTGTGTGTGTTGCAGGGGAACAGGGTTCTCAACCCAAACACCCATACGTCGTAGAACGATGGAGACAGTTCTGGTTCTCTCCCGTCACATCGTTTCTAGGCAACGTGCTAATGTACTTCCTCTTCCTCATCCTGTTCGCTTACGTCCTATTGGTCGAGTTCAAACCTCCGCCTCCGGTTGGCCCCGCCCCCATCGAGTATTTTTTGTACTTTTGGGTGTTTACTTTGGTCTGTGAGGAGATTCGACAGGTACAGTCACTCTCTCTCTCTCTCACACACACACACACACACACACACACACACACACACACACTGAGTTTTGTGTCTCTGCTCTCTGACAGTCGTTCGTCTCTGGCACGGGGAGTTTATCTCAGAGTTTCAGCTTATACATCCAAGACATGTGGAACAAGTGTGACCTCACGGCCATCTTACTTTTCATCCTTGGCCTCATCTGCAGGTGTGTGTGTGTGTGTGTGTGTGTGTGTGTCAGTGGGTGGAACTTTAGCAGTGTACACATTTTACTACCTTATTATATGACATTAATGCCAGTGCTTTGTGTGTGTGTGTGTGTGTGTATGTGTGTGTGTGTGTGTGTGTTTCAGGATGTTCCCGTGGTCGTATGAGTTCGGGCGCTCGATGCTGTGTGTGGACTTCATGGTCTTCACTCTGCGACTCATTCACATCTTCGCCGTTAACAAACACCTCGGACCCAAAATCATCATCGTCGGCAAAATGGTGAGAAACTTGAACGTCTTGGGTCGAGACGTTTTCTATCCTCTCAGTCTGTTACCTTTACATTGGGATAGTCTGCTATAACTCCATCCTCTAAGCCACTCCCCTTCCCAAATGCTATAACTCCATCCTCTAAGCCACTCCCCTTCCCAAATGCTATAACCCCATCCTCTAAGCCACTCCCCTTCCCAAATGCTATAACTCCATCCTCTAAGCCACTCCCCTTCCCAAATGCTATAACTCCATCCTCTAAGCCACTCCCCTTCCCAAATGCTATAACTCCATCCTCTAAGCCACTCCCCTTCCCAAATGCTATAACTCCATCCTCTAAGCCACTCCCCTTCCCAAATGCTATAACTCCATCCTCTAAGCCACTCCCCTTCCCAAATGCTATAACTCCATCCTCTAAGCCACTCCCCTTCCCAAATGCTATAACTCCATCCTCTAAGCCACTCCCCTTCCCAAATGCTATAACTCCATCCTCTAAGCCACTCCCCTTCCCAGCCACACCTCCCAAAATGGACACTAGAATTTTAATAACAGTGCTGTAGATGTTTTATAAAACTTGCTTCTACAAATGATTATGAATAATTAATTTGACGTAATGTTTGTCTCAGCACAGGTGTCTTTCAGTATCAATAAAAACAGTATGAAAGCCTGCCTTCTGGTCTGGAATGTTTTCAGGATTGACGTGTTGTCAGTCATTGTACAGCCACGCCTCCAACACCCATTCAGTTCCTCATAAATCATTATAAGTTAAAATTGCATGTTGATCCCAGCTTCGTGTGGGAAGCCCCTGAAGGGACTCGCTTCTGTTCTCCTTCTCTCATCCGAGGTTCACTGCAACACACAATGATAGCCAGACAAATTTTCCACAGGCCTAAACTCTGGTCCACTCACCTCTTCTGGCACCCAACCACGCCCACGCCGCCAGATTCCCCCTGCAGCCTGCAGCTGCCCCCTTGATGGAAGAGGAAGTCTGTTACAGCCCCTTCACCCCCAGTCGGACCCAAAATCAGTTTGGTCCTGGGTCTCAGGCAGGCTGCAATTGCTACAGTCTTGTCTATTATGGGATGCACCTGCCCATAATTCAAGTGGAAGCCCAGATTCTGTACATCCACCCGTCTAATTGGACACTTCTTTGAGTTGGCTGTGAGTCCAGACTGTTTTAGCACCTTCAGCCCTCAGGTGATACTTCCAGTCATGTAAATGATTATATCACAGGCAGCGGCATTAACAGGTGCTAAGTTAACATAAGCAGATGCTGAAGTGTCACAGGAGCTCTGAACAATCCAAATTAAAGTGTCATGAACTAATGTAGACCAAACAGAGTGGAAAGACCACCAGGCTGCTGCGATCACTGAGCGACTCTGTCGACCTTGTGGAGGCACGTTGGACCTCTGATACTGCAAAGAACGGGTTCTTGCCACTTACTCCAATTCTAAATGTCATTGTAAACAAACTTATGAACCGTTGTTTGTCTGTGTGTCTGATTAAATCATCTGAGAAAGCCATTCATCTTCAGATAGTACACACTTATACAAATCGATGTGTGAGTTAGTGCCCAGATCAATCAGAATCTCCTTCGGGATTCTGACATGGGAGATGATCAGAAGAGTGCCTTCGCAACACTGTTGAGAGTTGTAAAGAGGCACTGTTTTAGGCATCATGTTGCCTGGTCTGCCAAGGCTAGCACAATGCGATGCCCCTGAGAAGTCCAATCTAATGGCCCAATGAGGTCTATACCAATTTTTTTTTAATTAATGAAAGAAAGTGTAATAGCGCTTTTGGGCTAGGTGGTGGATTCATATGAAGGTAAAACAGTAGCAAAACCCGAGAGCTTGCAAATTCGAATGTGAGAACTTGTAAAATTAATATTTGTATTTGTAAGTTGAAATTTATACTCACAGCTCTGATGTGAAAAGCTGCATCTATCGATTTGCACACCTGTGTTTTGAATTCGAAGTTGCAGATTAATAGTGACAAATGTGTAAAGTGTCATTCACATAAACAAAATGACAGACACAATTGTGTACTACACATTTATCTTTGCGCTTTACTTCAGTTTCGCTGTACAACCACAAGTCGGCGCTCACAACCTCTCAGATCTGGCAGTACAACCTCAAATCCCGGCGCTCTGACTTTTGCTACTCATTTTGCGATATTCCTGTAGCAAAACTCACTGTGCACTTGTAAACGCGGGGGCGGGGCTGGGGTGGGAATGAAGTCATTTTATTGGTCAATGCCTCACCAATGAACATTTAATTGGTTGGAGCCAGCCAATGAAGTGGGACGTTTTGTGCGCGATGACGTCACAGACTACACAGAGCAGCTCGCACCGTTTCGGTGGTGGTGGTCGTCTAAGCCAACCAGTTAAACGACATTGCTGCTCTTTTACTGGTATATAAAATCCAGTAAAACTAATGATATTTCATTAAAATATTTTCCAAGCGTTTAAAAACAAAATAGCTGATACATATGCATACAAATGTTTGCATTGTGGCTGGCGTTGTTCATTAGTGAGTCATCGACCAATAAAATGACTTCATTCCCACCCCAGCCCCGCCCCCGCGTTTACAAGTGCACAAGTCAGTTTTGCTACAGGAATATCGCAAAATGAGTAGCAAAAGTCAGAGCGCCGGGATTTGAGGTTGTACTGCCAGATCTGAGAGGTTGTGAGCGCCGACTTGTGGTTGTACAGCGAAACTGAAGTAAAGCACAAAGATAAATGTGTAGTACACAATTGTGCCTGTTAATCTGCAACTTCGAATTCAAAACACAGGTGTGCAAATCGATAGATGCAGCTTTTCACATCAGAGCTGTGAGTACAAATTTCAACTTACAAATACAAATATTCATTTTACAAGCTCTCACATTCGAATTTGCAAGCTCTCGGGTTTTGCTACTGTTTTACCTTCATAGATTCACCAGTGGAGATTCGTGGTATGCCACCCACCATCTGTGTACATCACCATGAATGTTATTACACCGAGGACAGGTTAATATGGTGCGCCACCTGGAATACTCTTTTGTCTTTGGGACAAACAACTGCTTCACTTTGTCTTCTGTTTAAGTGTCTTGTGTTACTTTCTTTATTATCTTTCATTATTTGCAAAAGAACAGGTGGGAAAGCATGACGTTGGGTTTGCTGACCAGCGACTGCTAGGGCTTATTGGGGTCATCAAGTGATTGCTCCACAGGGAAATGCCCAAGCAGGTATATAGCTGAGAGCAGAGGAGCACCCATGGTGTCCCCACCACCTCCCCTGCTGCACCTCTCACACGACACTTATTGCTACTGCTGGATCCATCCACAAATAATTAGTTCGCTAATGTTGAAAAAACCAAGCCAGAATCAGAGGATGGGTGAGGTGGGGACTACCCAATGACTGCCTAAGTCCATGGCTGATTGGGGGCAGCCTGCATCTATTCAGGGATCCAGACCAGCACCCCCACTTCCATTATCAAAGAATGATTTGTTCTTGCAAGGAAAGGGACTAATGAGGGACTGTAATGGAGAGGGTTTCTATCTGTCCTGGTTAGCCACTAGATGATTCTCTGCCAGCTGGATGGAAGCTGTGACCGGTGGTGGGCGGCAGCGCTGTATCCACTCCGCCGTCCCCTTTCGTATTCAGGCAATGAATTGGTTAATTTCCATGAGCTTGATGCACTTGAAAGTGATGTCTTATCATTCAAATCATGCAAAACGTGTCTCATTTAACCATAAATACAGCTCCACTGTAAAGTGAACCATGTGATGTTGGAACATTTACCTTAAAATGTCTCGGCTGAGCAGGTTTTTGTTTTTAACAGAAAACCTGTCACACCTGGTTAACTCTTCTCTGAGCAGTGTGTTTTATTTGTGTGTCAGGTGAAGGATGTTTTCTTCTTCCTGTTCTTCCTGGGAGTCTGGCTATTGGCTTACGGAGTGGCCAATCAGGCGCTGATATACGCCTATGACCCTCGACCCTACTGGGTAATTCGCAGAGTGTTTTACAGACCGTACCTGCACATCTTCGGCCAGATACCACTGGAAGAAATAGATGGTGTGTATGTCTCTGTGTGTATTCATATCCTTAAGTTTTTTTAACATGTAATGTTACTCCAAGTGGATCATCCGATTGTTGTTTTCTAGCTCACAGGCGTACAGAGAAGAAGTGCACCAACAACATGACTCTCATCCAGCTGGGAGATGAGCCGTGTCCACAGTCTGAAGCCAACTGGCTCGTCCTCATCCTGCTGTCCATCTACCTGCTGGTCACCAACGTCCTGCTGCTCAACCTGCTCATCGCCATGTTCAGGTGTTACACCACCTCCAAGCTTCAGGGCTAGGTTCTGGCCTCAGGATGGCGTGGAGACAGACCTCAATATAAAACAATTATGTAGAGGATTGGATACACTTTTAGAAAATATTCCTGATTTATGATGATGTGTATGCACAGGGTGTAACAGGGTGTAATGGGGTGTAATGGGGTGTGTGATAGGGTGGTGTGAAGAACCGGAAATACAGTAGGTTTACTGCCCTGAGTCATTAAGACCTTTCCTCCTATTACACCCTAGCAGTTGGACATTTGTGAAAAGGATACATTCTTTTGTTCTGAAGAAAACTTTAGAAGGACAACTTGTCAAGAGAATTGACACTGGAGACTCCTTCCATAAATATTACATCCGTAAATGTCTCCTTGGCGGGACGGTGGCTTAGTGGTTAGCATTGTCGCCTTGCACCTCCAGGGTCCGGGTTTAATTCCCGTCTTGGGGTCTGGGTGTGGGGTTTGCATGTTCTCCATGTGCTTGGTGGGTTTCCTCTGCATTCTTTGGTTTCCTCCAACAGTCCAAAGACATGCAGATTAGGCTAACTGGTGTTCCCAATTTGCCCGTAGTGTGTGAATAAGCATGTGATTGTTGACCGGAGGTTCTACCACGCTCGGACAAAATGGGAATACTGTAAATACAATGGTAGGACTACAGAGGTTTCTAGATGGATGGATGGAATCACAGGAAACTGCACCATAGTAATGACTCTTTAAATACTTGTTTATTATCAGGGGAGCATGCTCTGTTCACGGTCCAGCCAAGGACCTGTTGTGAGCGCATTGATGTATATCTGCAATAATATCAGAGCTGCTGTTGGAAAATTATTCCAGAGCTTCTGATCTGAGATAACAGCTGGTCTTGTGTGTGTGTGTGTGTGTGTGTGTGTGTGTGTGTGTGTGTGTGTGTGTGTGTACAGCTACACGTTCAGTAAGGTACAGGAGCACAGTGATGTTCACTGGAAGTTTCAGCGCTATGACTTGATAGTAGAGTACCACTCCCGCCCGTGCCTGGCTCCGCCCTTCATCATCATCTCTCACCTGCATCTCTTCATCAAGAGAACAATCCGCAAAGTTCCATCTGTCAAAATCAAACACTTCAGTATGTATACACACGACACACACAGCAGAAACTGTCTACATAATGTGGATCCTCCATCAGAACGCTTGCCTTCATGACCAAACATCAGCAATAAGGGATGTAATTCTCTGCTCATCAACATGCTTCTGATCTTCTCTCTCTCTCTCTCTCTCTCTCTCTCTCTCAGTGCTGGAACTGGACAAAAGGAAGGGGAGCAGGTTGAACACGTGGGAGACGGTACAGAAGGAGCGTTTGCTCTCGACTCTGAGTAAGAAGCTCAGAGACAGCGACACCGAGCGACTCAAGCGCACGTCTGCCAAGTCAGTATCTCTCACCGTCACGTCTGACCTCTCCCTGTCCTCCACTGCTTCTTCTTCTTAGTATTATTAACTTCACTTTAACACAGAAATACACTTTTAAAACCCACACTGTGTAGAGAAATGAGCGCAGAAGATTATTGTATACATAATGTAAGAAACACCTTCCCAAGAGCATAATAACAGAGTAAGATTGGAACAAAAATATTTATTTATTTCACTGCTTGTAATTTTTGTTTATTCAGGACAACTTATATTTTTAGCTAATAATAAAATAATTTAAGCCCCACCCTCTTTAATTAAATTCAGTTTTATTTATATATACAGTGAGGTCAATAAGTATTTGATCACCCTGTGATTTTGTAAAATCTCTTACTTAGAAATCATGGAGGGTCTACACTTTTCAGCGTAGGTGTATTTCCACTGTGGGAGACAGAATCTAAAAAGAAAAATCCATAAATCACATTGTATGATTTTTTAACAATTTATTTGTGAATTACTGAGTTAAATAAGTATTTGATCACTTGATCACCAGCTCCACTCTGCTCATGATTCTAAAGTCATAAAGACACCTGTGCACCCCACAATCAGCCAAAGTCTAAGGAGATCTATGGGGTATCAATGATGCTAAGAATGGTGAAGAATCAGCCCAGAACTACACGGGAGGAGCTGGTCAATGCCATGAAGAGAGCTGGGACCATCGTTTCCAAGGCTACCGTCAGTAATACACTAAGACGTCATGGTTTAAAATCCTGCATCGCACGGAAGGTTCCCCTGCTTAAGTCAGCCCATGTCCAGGCCCGTGCTACTCATTCAGAATCATGAGCAAAGTGTATCTGGACTATTTAACAGCTAAATAACAGGTCTCTGAGGGTCAGAAATCTGGCTGATAAACACGTGATCAAATACTTATTTAACTCAGTAATTCACAAATAAATGGTAAAAAATCATACAATGTGATTCACCATATGTATATATATATAGTGCTTTTAACAAAGGTAATAAAATCAAGTTAGTAAAATTCAGTTATGTTAATTTTCCTTATGATTTCTGTTATTTGTGTTTCGAACGCTGATTAACCTCGCTGTAGTCCGGACACAGTTTAAATTTTAAGGTGACCTTAATTTATGAAATTTCACTGGTAACAAAAACATAAATTCTTGATTTTAACATAAATGGCATGAATCAGAAGTGTTGATCAGTCTAAAGAAAACCGTAATCACATAAGGGAATAGTTTATTTTATTTTGCACACACGTCTGGAGCTACCGTATCATAACCACACTATACGATATCTTCCTTCATCCTTCATCTACTCTCATTAGCACTCCTGGTGTATAAGCCCTTCTCTCTCTGGACTGTTTATATACTCTATGTAAACTGGTTTACAGTGTCACAGTGACAGAAGTGTATTTTGTTGCTTTATACCATAACATGCAGTGAGAATGAAGCTGAATTTAATATAATCTAAATGTATAGAATTAGAGTGAAGACTGAAGGATTAATATTAAAGTGTAACTCGCCGGTCTTCGGGTTGGCATTCCTCACTGTTCCGCGGTCATGACAACCTGTCGCACTGACTAAACACCCTGTGAAGAGGGTCTGCTGCTCATCTTCACCCCAGTTTAAGCTTTAAAGCTGGAGATGGTTTATAAAGTAAATAAAAACATCAGAAGATGGTTGCACGGGTGGTGTTTGAGGGTCATTGAGGGTGTTTGGGGGTGATTGAGGGTGTTTGGGTGTTTGAGGGTGTTTGGGGGTGTTTGAGGGTGTTTGAGGGTGTTTAAGGGTGTTTGGGGGTGATTGAGGGTGATTGAGAGTGTTTGGGTGTTTGGGGGTGATTCAATTCAATTCAATTCAATTTTATTTATATAGCGCTTTTAACAATGGTCATTGTCCCAAAGCAGCTTCACAAAAAAAATTAAAGATTTTTTTTTTTTTTTTTTTAGAAAAGAAAAGAAAAGAAAATATTTGGAAAAAAGAAAATATTTGGAATTGAGGGTGTTTGGGTGTTTGAGGGTGTTTGAGGGTGTTTAAGGGTGTTTGAGGGTGTTTGGGGGTGATTGAGGGTGATTGAGAGTGTTTGGGTGTTTGGGGGTGTTTGAGGGTGTTTGGCTGTTTGAGGGTGTTTGGGTGTTTGGGGGTGTTTGAGGGTGTTTGGGGGTGTTTGAGGGTGTTTGGGTGTTTGAGGGTGTTTGAGGGTGTTTGGGGGTGATTGAGGGTGTTTGGGGGTGATTGAGGGTGTTTGGGGGTGTTTGGGTCTGTTTGGCTGTTTGGGTCTGTTTGGGTGTTTGAGGGTGATTGAGGGTGTTTGGGGGTGATTGAGGGTGATTGAGAGTGTTTGGGTGTTTGGGGGTGTTTGAGGGTGTTTGGCTGTTTGAGGGTGTTTGGGTGTTTGGGGGTGTTTGGGGGTGTTTGAGGGTGTTTGGGTGTTTGAGGGTGTTTGGGTGTTTGAGGGTGTTTGGGGGTGATTGAGGGTGTTTGGGGGTGTTTGGGTCTGTTTGGCTGTTTGGGTCTGTTTGGGTGTTTGAGGGTGTTTGGGTGTTTGAGGGTGTTTGGGTGTTTGAGGGTGTTTGAGGGTGTTTGTGGGTGTTTGAGGGTGATTGAGGGTGTTTAAGGGTGATTGAGGGTGATTGAGTGTGTTTGAGGGTGTTTGGGGGTGATTGAGGGTGTTTGGGTCTGTTTGGCTGTTTGGGTCTGTTTGGGTGTTTGAGGGTGTTTGGGTGTTTGAGGGTGTTTGGGGGTGATTGAGGGTGATTGAGAGTGTTTGGGTGTTTGGGGGTGTTTGAGGGTGTTTGGCTGTTTGAGGGTGTTTGGGTGTTTGGGGGTGTTTGGGGGTGTTTGAGGGTGTTTGGGTGTTTGAGGGTGTTTGGGTGTTTGAGGGTGTTTGGGGGTGATTGAGGGTGTTTGGGGGTGTTTGGGTCTGTTTGGCTGTTTGGGTCTGTTTGGGTGTTTGAGGGTGTTTGGGTGTTTGAGGGTGTTTGGGTGTTTGAGGGTGTTTGAGGGTGTTTGTGGGTGTTTGAGGGTGATTGAGGGTGATTGAGGGTGATTGAATGTGTTTGAGGGTGTTTGGGGGTGTTTGGGTGACGGTGTAACACCGGTGTATAAGCGTGCACTGCAGTCAGGCGGTTTAATAAGACTTTACAACACTTTACATTTTTGGAACTGGACCTCCACGAGCTTCATGTGATTTCCGCCTCACTGCATTATAGTGTGCTGGAATCCGCGTCCCGACTCCGTGGGGGGTTTAAGAAGCTTCCTGTGAGGCCACGTTTCATTTCAGGCTTCGAGCTGAGCACAAAATGCGCACCATTTCAGGAGACTCGCTCTGGCAGCTCCGATTACGTACGTGTGTGAAAACAGGAGACATAAAGAATGTCCAGGCTTGCTGAATTAAGTGCTGTGTGTGTGTGTGTGTGTGTGTGTGTGTAGGGTGGACAACATACTGAAGCAGGTGGCAGAGATTCGAGAACAAGACCGCAGGTTGAGAATGCTGGAGTCTGAGGTCAGTGAAGAACCACTACAGAGATGTTTAAGCAGAATGTGTGTGTGTGTGTGTGTGTGTGTGTGTGTTTGTTTGTGTGTGCGTTTGTGCATGTGTGTGTACAGCAGCTGCTGTTTGTTCGCCTACTCAGCATAGAACACAAACCATCTGTCATCACACACACACACACACACACACACACACACTGCAGTATATTTCAGTACTCTGGATCTCAGCTGAGAAACAATAAATTATTTTCATCTTAACTGTTGTTATGAATTTAGCTGAAATGTTATTATAAGTAATTAATTAAATAAATTATTGATTGATTTATAGATTAATTAAATAATTTGTGTGACTAATTACATTTCTAAAAGTTTATATTAATTTGATTTTAAAACAATATTTATATTTACCTGCACCACATGTTAAATGTTTTTATCAACAACAGTGTTCTGTATAATCATTTATGTCATTTATTTTATTTATTAATAAGCTATTGTGTTTAACAATAAAACACTGAGTGAAATTCACCCTAAACTTTTGTCACACACACACACACACGGTCATACACAGTACGATATGCAGTGACATGCGTACACGACCGGCAGTGACCTTAAAATAAAAAAATATTCATAGGAAATAAATATAATAAAAATAATAAAATAGAAAATAAGTTTAAGATAAGAATAATATATTAATAGAAGGCAAAATATACAATATAAGAAAAATATAAGAAAACTTAGCGGTACTGTACAAATATGGAAAATAAATGAAATGGTTCTGTAGGACGGAGAGATGAGACTCCATTCCTAAAAATCTCTTAAAATTAAAATGTGCACAAAGTAAACCAAGCAGATTATATACACAAAGTACAAAAAATAACATGACTTCTAATTAACCAATGAACATTAATTGAACGTGTAGTTACGAGGGGTGTTTCGCATCATTGAGAGTAGACAGGAGTACAGGGAGATGCAGAGTAAGGTGAAGGTAGAGGTGGCAAAGGCCAAACAAAGAGCATATGAGGACTTGTATGCTAGGCTAGACAGTAAGGAGGGAGAGGGGGATCTGTACAGGTTGGCAAGGCAGAGAGATAGAGATGGGAAGGATGTGCAGCAGGTTAGAGTGATTAAAGATAGAGATGGAAATGTACTGACAGATGCCAGAAGGGTGATGGGAAGATGGAAGGAGTACTTTAAGGAGTTGATGAATGAGGAAAACGAAAGAGAACAAAGTGTAGAAGAGGTGACTATTGTGGAACAGGAAGTAGCAAATATTAGTAGAAGTGAGGTGAGAAGGGCGTTGAAGAGGATGAAGAGTGGAAAGGCTGTTGGTCCTGATGACATACCTGTGGAGGTATGGAAGTGCTTAGGAGAGGTGGCAGTAGAGTTTTTGACAAGTTTGTTTAACAAGATCTTGGAGAGTGAGAGGATTCCAGAGGAATGGAGGAGAAGTGTATTGGTGCCAATTTTTAAGAACAAGGGAGACGTGCAAAGCTGTGGCAATTGTAGAGGTATAAAGCTAATGAGCCAGACAATGAAGCTGTGGGAAAGAGTAGTGGAAGCTAGGTTAAGGGCAGAGGTGAGCATTTGTGAGCAGCAATATGGTTTTATGCCTAGAAAGAGTACATCAGATGCAGTATTTGCTTTGAGGATGCTGGCGGAGAAGTACAGAGAAGGTAACAGGGAGTTGCATTGTGTCTTTTTAGATTTAGAGAAAGCGTATGACAGGGTGCCAAGAGAGGAGCTGTGGTATTGTATGAGAAGGTCTGGAGTGGCAGAGAAGTATGTTAGAGTGGTGCAGGACATGTATAAGAGCTGTAAGACAGTGGTAAGATGTGTTGTAGGTGTGACAGAAGAGTTCAAGGTGGAGGCGGGTCTGCATCAAGGATCGGCTCTAAGCCCCTTTTTGTTTGCTCTGGTGATGGACAGGATGACAGATGAGGTAAGACAGGAGTCCCCATGGACTATGATGTTTGCAGATGACATTGTGCTCTGTAGCGAGAGCAAGAAACAGGTGGAGGAAAATTTGGAGAGGTTTAACTCGGTATGCTCTGGAAAGCAGAGGAATGAAGGTTAGCCGCAGCAAGACAGAATACATGTGTGTAAATGAGAGGGACCCAGGAGGATCGGTGAGGCTACAGGGAGCAGAGGTAAAGAAGGTGCAGGATTTTAAGTACTTAGGGTCAACGGTCCAGAGCAACGGGGAGTGTGGAAAGGAGGTGAAGAGGCGGGTACAGGCAGGTTGGAATGGGTGGAGAAAAGTGTCAGGTGTGTTGTGCGATAAAAGAGTATCAGCGAGAATGAAAGGAAAGGTGTACAGGACAGTGGTGAGACCAGCGATGCTCTACGGCTTATAGACAGTGGCGCTGAAGAAAAGACAGGAGGATGAGTTGGAGGTAGCAGAGCTGAAGATGTTGAGGTTCTCTTTGGGAGTGACAAGGATGGATAGGATTAAGAATGAGTTTATCAGAGGGACAACCCACGTTAGATGTTTTGGAGATAAAGTCAGAGAGGCCAGATTGAGGTGGTTTGGACATGTTCAGAGGAGAGATGGTGAATATATCGGTAGAAGGATGCTGAGGTTGGAACTGCCAGGCAGGAGGTCTAGAGGAAGACCAAAGAGGAGATTTATGGATGCAGTGAGAGAGGACATGACGTTAGTTGGTGTGAGAGAAGAGGATGCAGAGGATTAGATGGAGGCAAATGATTTGCTGTGGTGACCCCTGAAAGGGAACAGCCCAAAGACAAAGAAGAAGTTATGAGGGGTGTTCAAGTGAAAGTGGGACTTTTGATCTTACAGAATAACAGAACTCAGTCCTGAGAGTAAACACTCCCTTTATGTCTCTATATAATCCCCTGATACACTAACGCACTTATCTCAGTGTCTCACTAGTGCTTGGGTAGAAAGGTAGAACGTTCTCTCAGTACGCCGGAGTCGTGATCGGACTGTCTGTCTGGTTCACCTCTGAAACGCCGGCCTCCCAGGAACTCCGAGTTGGAGCGAGGTCATGACTGTAGGGGGACGTGGCGATAACTTCCAGCCGAGTTCCTGTAACGTGCACGTAGTGTCGCTGAATGTGTGTGTGTACAGTTCACACTCTTTCACAAGGCGATTTTCAGTGATCAGATGTTCCACTCTCTGAATGCACAAGCCCCAGCACAAGATATTAATACCAAACCCCATCATATCCCCTGAATGAAATCTGCCCCTGGTGAGTTTCTCACCGCTCCAGACAGAAGTGACGTGACGTGACGTGACGTGACGTGACGTGACGTGACGTGACGTGACGTGAAGTGACGTGAAGTGACGTGAAGTGAAGTGAAGTGAAGTGAGCTCACTGACACGTCTCTAGTGTGTGTACACAGAGTGGAGAGTGGAGAATGTTATAACAGCAAACACGGGTGTTATGGACAGGGGTGCACAAACTTTTAGACACAGTGTATATATATTGTAACATGATGCCATTAACTGTATTTTATTTATATATAAAAACATATTAAAGCATGTGTATGTGTGTGAGGTTTCTGTGCTGTGTGTGTGTGTGTGTGTGTGTGTGTGTACTGTAAAGCTGTAAAGTGTATGTCAACAATTCATTTTTTATGTTTCTCAGTCACATGACCACGAGCACAGGACATTTAATTTATGAGAATCTCATCCCTTATGTCTCTCCTTATCTGTCTCTCCTCCAGCTGGAGTACTGCTCTAGCTCCCTCTCCTGGATAATGGAAGAACTGTCACAGAGTGACGTAATCAAACCCACCCGGAGCGCCCCCATCCCCCGAGGTACACCCCCCCCCCCAATCTCTCTCTCTCTCTCTGCCTCCTTGCAACTGTGCTCGATCCGTCTTACTGCGACAGCGTCTCAGGGTTTAGATTTCCTGGTGACTTAACAGAGTTTGGCTTAATTTAGATCAGCCTTATATCTGCACATTGCTGAAGCTGAGCTCCTGAAGGCTCCAGGAACTGATTTATATTCAGCACGGCTAAAGATGAGCGCGATCAGAACGCCACGGCTCTGCTGCCTCGGCACATACGTACAATACACACTTCACACCAACACACGTCTTCTCTCAACACACTGAAGCGCCAGGAAATCGGAATCAACTACACAATTCCATTATTAATAACTTTCATCTCTTCATTATATTTTAGTAAGGGTGCACAAAGTTTTTTGCATTCTAGGATAAAAAGAAATATTGCTTATTATTATTTTTAGAAAATAATGGTAGATTATGAATAGATGTTGGTAGGAGTGACGGAAGGCACTGTGCACTTTTATTAAATAAGGGGACTCGAGTTGTAGAGTCGAGTAGATGTTCAGATGGAGGAACAATGAAGAAGCAAGTTGAGGTGGAACTGAAGATGGAAAGTCAATCGGAGATAAAGAAGTAGGTGTGATGAGATTTTACGCGAGTGTACATGATGGATTTCAAGCAGTTTGTGGAGAGGAATAAAGCTGCTGGAGCTCAGGAGGGAATTAAACTCCTCTGGACGTGGAGGGAAAAGTTCCTTAAGAGTTCTTTAGGTTGTTAGAACTTAACAAAAACTCTTTGTTCAATCTTTTATGTTTCACCCAACAGAAACCGCTCACAATTATACTTAGTGTTGTAGCGACTGACATGAGAGAAAAAGTTTAACTACAATAGTATACTAATAGAATTTTTTTTTATTTTTTTTTTTTTATTATAATGTACTAAACGTGTGTTAATCCAATTAAAATGCCCCTCTGGGGGGCGTGTCCAGCGCAGCAGTGTCGACTCGTTAGTGTGTTTTTGGTCACGCGTCTTCACACACACTGTTCACCCAAATCACAGCCGTTTGCCCTGTAAGTCAAGGATCAGTTCTGGATTCAGATTAGTTGCATCTCAGATCTTCTCAGTTTGCTGATGTTGATAAAGTCGTCTTCTGTGTTTCTGTCTCAGCAGGAACTTCCACCTGAGAGAACGGCGAAGTCTTTCAAACCGAAGGAGCTTCTGAATTTTCGTCTGAACATGTTAAAAGATGTTATTATGATAATGATGATAATGATGATGATTCTCATATTTGTTTTGATTGGCATTTGATCTTTCTATTAGGTGTTTTTTACATTTTTTTTCTAAATATAAAGATCAGTAGCTTCTGCTGTGTGTGTGTAAGTTTATTGGGTGATGAGGTGCTTGGCCTTTCCCGGTGCCGTGGCTCGTGACCCCTCCCCGTCGTCTGAAGGCCGATCATTTGATTCCAAGCCGTGGTCTCGTAGGAGCCTTACATGGGAAGACTGGGGGCCAAACCAGGATCAGGTTCTCGTCTTCACTGACTGCGGATCAGAGAGACGCTGCTGCTTTCGAGATCGCGGCTTTCTTTACCGCTAAAGAGTAACACGGGGGTTTTGCTCGAGTGCGTCTCAATGCAAAGACTATTCTTTTAGAAATGATTATATTCCTACCAATAATCCAATTTAAAATGAATAGTTTCATAGGTCTTCTGTTCTGTTTAACTTTTTTACAAATCACAAATTCCTCCACAAATTAGTTCTGTTCAGTCAAACATTCCAACGTCGTCACCAGTTTGGTTTAATGTCGAACACACTGAGGTATATCATGACACGGTTATTCTTATTAAATGTCATTTTTTCATCACTGTGTACTAAGCCATTTTTGTATTTTCATCAAATTTTATTCTAATTTAACTTCACATATTTAAAATCAGAGGTATTTTTTTGTCCATCTTACATTCCTAAAAATGTCTCACATGCTCCTTTTGTCCTCTAATCACGACTAATTAGCTCTCAACACTGAATGTCCGAGTCCCTGAACTCTAACCTTTTCCTCCATATATAGTGTGTAGTGACAGCAACAAGCGCGACCGAGGTGGACAATAAGAGTGCTATGAGCCACGGGGAACTCGAGTGCACGGGGAACACACACACACACACACACACAGAGGAAACAGTCATTAACTGATCGGACTTGGTTTTCACAACTTCAGGTCTGTTCATGCTGTAGTTAAATATGTGGGTCAAACCTCAAGAGTCAGCCGTGTAACTCGGCTCAGAGCGGAGAGAGACGAGGAGACGAGGAGGAGGAGGAGGAGGAGGAGGAGGTGGTGGAGGGGTGTGGACAAATATCTTGAAAGGCATGTCTGGTTACAGCTCCACTTTCAACCACGGTGCAGTTTCTTCTCCCTTTTGAGCCCTATCCCGTTCTCGCCCTGCCGGTTTGTAGCTTAGACTGTTCAACATCGACTCTTTTACTGTATAAGATACTGTAAAGGAGCTTCATGAAATAGTTACAGCTCTTCTTCCGACATCAGGAGTTGGTCATAACTCACAAATGGTTACAAAACCCACACCAAGCCTAGTGGTTTTTGTTTTTTTTTTTTATTAAAAAAAAGCGCTTATACAGCGCTTGGTGGTGGTGTGGGTAGTGGTGGGCGCACAGAGACAGGAGTGTGGTGGTTTTGGTGGTGTTAGTGGTTTTGGGCGCACAGAGACAGGAGTGTGTGAGGTAGTGGTGGTGTTAGTGGTTTTGGGCGCACAGAGACAGGAGTGTGGTGGTTTTGGTGGTGTTAATGGTTTTGGGCGCACAGAGACAGAAGTGTGTGAGGTAGTGGTGGTGTTAGTGGTTTTGGGCGCACAGAGACAGGAGTGTGTGAGGTAGTGGTGGTGTTAGTGGTTTTGGGCGCACAGAGACAGGAGTGTGTGAGGTAGTGGTGGTGTTAGTGGTTTTGGGCGCACAGAGACAGGAGTGTGGTGGTTTTGGTGGTGTTAGTGATTTTGGGCGCACAGAGACAGGAGTGTGGTGGTTTTGGTGGTGTTAGTGATTTTGGGCGCACAGAGACAGAAGTGGGTGAGGTAGTGGTGGTGTTAGTGGTTTTGGACGCACAGAGACAGGAGTGTGTGAGGTAGTGGTGGTGGTAGTGGTTTTGGGCGCACAGAGACAGGAGTGTGTGAGGTAGTGGTGGTGTTAGTGGTTTTGGGCGCACAGAGACAGGAGTGTGTGAGGTAGTGGTGGTGTTAGTGGTTTTGGGCGCACAGAGACAGAAGTGTGTGAGGTAGTGGTGGTGTTAGTGGTTTTGGGCGCACAGAGACAGGAGTGTGGTGGTTTTGGTGGTGTTAGTGATTTTGGGCGCACAGAGACAGGAGTGTGGTGGTTTTGGTGGTGTTAATGGTTTTGGGCGCACAGAGACAGGAGTGTGTGAGGTAGTGGTGGTGTTAGTGGTTTTGGACGCACAGAGACAGGAGTGTGTGAGGTAGTGGTGGTGGTAGTGGTTTTGGGCGCACAGAGACAGGAGTGTGTGAGGTAGTGGTGGTGTTAGTGGTTTTGGGCGCACAGAGACAGGAGTGTGTGAGGTAGTGGTGGTGTTAGTGGTTTTGGGCGCACAGAGACAGGAGTGTGTGAGGTAGTGGTGGTGTTAGTGGTTTTGGGCACACAGAGACAGGAGTGTGGTGGTTTTGGTGGTGTTAGTGGTGTTGGGCGCACAGAGACAGGAGTGTGGTGGTTTTGGTGGTGTTAGTGGTTTTGGACGCACAGAGACAGGAGTGTGTGAGGTAGTGGTGGTGGTAGTGGTTTTGGGCGCACAGAGACAGGAGTGTGTGAGGTAGTGGTGGTGTTAGTGGTGTTGGGCGCACAGAGACAGGAGTGTGGTGGTTTTGGTGGTGTTAGTGGTTTTGGACGCACAGAGACAGGAGTGTGTGAGGTAGTGGTGGTGGTAGTGGTTTTGGGCGCACAGAGACAGGAGTGTGTGAGGTAGTGGTGGTGTTAGTGGTTTTGGGCGCACAGAGACAGGAGTGTGGTGGTTTTGGTGGTGTTAGTGGTTTTGGACGCACAGAGACAGGAGTGTGGTGGGTTTGGTGGTGTTAGTGGTTTTGGGCGCACAGAGACAGGAGTGTGGTGGTTTTGGTGGTGTTAGTGGTGTTGGGCACACAGAGACAGGAGTGTGGTGGTTTTGGTGGTGTTAGTGGTGTTGGGCGCACAGAGACAGAAGTGTGTGAGGTAGTGGTGGTGTTAGTGGTTTTGGGCGCACAGAGACAGGAGTGTGTGAGGTAGTGGTGGTGTTAGTGGTTTTGGGCGCACAGAGACAGGAGTGTGGTGGTTTTGGTGGTGTTAGTGGTTTTGGGCGCACAGAGACAGGAGTGTGTGAGGTAGTGGTGGTGTTAGTGGTTTTGGGCGCACAGAGACAGGAGTGTGGTGGTTTTGGTGGTGTTAGTGGTTTTGGGCGCACAGAGACAGGAGTGTGTGAGGTAGTGGTGGTGTTAGTGGTGTTGGGCGCACAGAGACAGGAGTGTGTGAGGTAGTGGTGGTGTTAGTGGTTTTGGGCGCACAGAGACAGGAGTGTGGTGGTTTTGGTGGTGTTAGTGGTTTTGGACGCACAGAGACAGGAGTGTGTGAGGTAGTGGTGGTGTTAGTGGTTTTGGGCGCACAGAGACAGGAGTGTGTGAGGTAGTGGTGGTGTTAGTGGTTTTGGGCGCACAGAGACAGGAGTGTGTGAGGTAGTGGTGGTGTTAGTGGTGTTGGGCGCACAGAGACAGGAGTGTGGTGGTTTTGGTGGTGTTAGTGGTTTTGGACGCACAGAGACAGGAGTGTGTGAGGTAGTGGTGGTGGTAGTGGTTTTGGGCGCACAGAGACAGGAGTGTGTGAGGTAGTGGTGGTGTTAGTGGTTTTGGGCGCACAGAGACAGGAGTGTGTGAGGTAGTGGTGGTGTTAGTGGTTTTGGGCGCACAGAGACAGAAGTGTGTGAGGTAGTGGTGGTGTTAGTGGTTTTGGGCGCACAGAGACAGGAGTGTGGTGGTTTTGGTGGTGTTAGTGATTTTGGGCGCACAGAGACAGGAGTGTGGTGGTTTTGGTGGTGTTAATGGTTTTGGGCGCACAGAGACAGGAGTGTGTGAGGTAGTGGTGGTGTTAGTGGTTTTGGACGCACAGAGACAGGAGTGTGTGAGGTAGTGGTGGTGGTAGTGGTTTTGGGCGCACAGAGACAGGAGTGTGTGAGGTAGTGGTGGTGTTAGTGGTTTTGGGCGCACAGAGACAGGAGTGTGTGAGGTAGTGGTGGTGTTAGTGGTTTTGGGCGCACAGAGACAGGAGTGTGTGAGGTAGTGGTGGTGTTAGTGGTTTTGGGCACACAGAGACAGGAGTGTGGTGGTTTTGGTGGTGTTAGTGGTGTTGGGCGCACAGAGACAGGAGTGTGGTGGTTTTGGTGGTGTTAGTGGTTTTGGACGCACAGAGACAGGAGTGTGTGAGGTAGTGGTGGTGGTAGTGGTTTTGGGCGCACAGAGACAGGAGTGTGTGAGGTAGTGGTGGTGTTAGTGGTGTTGGGCGCACAGAGACAGGAGTGTGGTGGTTTTGGTGGTGTTAGTGGTTTTGGACGCACAGAGACAGGAGTGTGTGAGGTAGTGGTGGTGGTAGTGGTTTTGGGCGCACAGAGACAGGAGTGTGTGAGGTAGTGGTGGTGTTAGTGGTTTTGGGCGCACAGAGACAGGAGTGTGGTGGTTTTGGTGGTGTTAGTGGTTTTGGACGCACAGAGACAGGAGTGTGGTGGGTTTGGTGGTGTTAGTGGTTTTGGGCGCACAGAGACAGGAGTGTGGTGGTTTTGGTGGTGTTAGTGGTGTTGGGCACACAGAGACAGGAGTGTGGTGGTTTTGGTGGTGTTAGTGGTGTTGGGCGCACAGAGACAGAAGTGTGTGAGGTAGTGGTGGTGTTAGTGGTTTTGGGCGCACAGAGACAGGAGTGTGTGAGGTAGTGGTGGTGTTAGTGGTTTTGGGCGCACAGAGACAGGAGTGTGGTGGTTTTGGTGGTGTTAGTGGTTTTGGGCGCACAGAGACAGGAGTGTGTGAGGTAGTGGTGGTGTTAGTGGTTTTGGGCGCACAGAGACAGGAGTGTGGTGGTTTTGGTGGTGTTAGTGGTTTTGGGCGCACAGAGACAGGAGTGTGTGAGGTAGTGGTGGTGTTAGTGGTGTTGGGCGCACAGAGACAGGAGTGTGTGAGGTAGTGGTGGTGTTAGTGGTTTTGGGCGCACAGAGACAGGAGTGTGGTGGTTTTGGTGGTGTTAGTGGTTTTGGACGCACAGAGACAGGAGTGTGTGAGGTAGTGGTGGTGTTAGTGGTTTTGGGCGCACAGAGACAGGAGTGTGTGAGGTAGTGGTGGTGTTAGTGGTTTTGGGCGCACAGAGACAGGAGTGTGTGAGGTAGTGGTGGTGTTAGTGGTGTTGGGCGCACAGAGACAGGAGTGTGGTGGTTTTGGTGGTGTTAGTGGTTTTGGACGCACAGAGACAGGAGTGTGTGAGGTAGTGGTGGTGGTAGTGGTTTTGGGCGCACAGAGACAGGAGTGTGTGAGGTAGTGGTGGTGTTAGTGGTTTTGGGCGCACAGAGACAGGAGTGTGTGAGGTAGTGGTGGTGTTAGTGGTGTTGGGCGCACAGAGACAGGAGTGTGGTGGTTTTGGTGGTGTTAGTGGTGTTGGGCGCACAGAGACAGGAGTGTGGTGGTTTTGGTGGTGTTAGTGGTGTTGGTCGCACAGAGACAGGAGTGTGTGAGGTAATGGTGGTGTTAGTGGTGTTGGGCGCACAGAGACAGGAGTGTGGTGGTTTTGGTGGTGTTAGTGGTTTTGGACGCACAGAGACAGGAGTGTGTGAGGTAGTGGTGGTGGTAGTGGTTTTGGGCGCACAGAGACAGGAGTGTGTGAGGTAGTGGTGGTGTTAGTGGTGTTGGGCGCACAGAGACAGGAGTGTGGTGGTTTTGGTGGTGTTAGTGGTTTTGGACGCACAGAGACAGGAGTGTGTGAGGTAGTGGTGGTGGTAGTGGTTTTGGGCGCACAGAGACAGGAGTGTGTGAGGTAGTGGTGGTGTTAGTGGTTTTGGGCGCACAGAGACAGGAGTGTGGTGGTTTTGGTGGTGTTAGTGGTTTTGGACGCACAGAGACAGGAGTGTGGTGGTTTTGGTGGTGTTAGTGGTGTTGGGCACACAGAGACAGGAGTGTGGTGGTTTTGGTGGTGTTAGTGGTGTTGGGCGCACAGAGACAGGAGTGTGGTGGTTTTGGTGGTGTTAGTGGTGTTGGTCGCACAGAGACAGGAGTGTGTGAGGTAATGGTGGTGTTAGTGGTGTTGGGCGCACAGAGACAGGAGTGTGGTGGTTTTGGTGGTGTTAGTGGTT
>NC_071115.1:570000-592500 GCF_024256425.1 Clarias gariepinus
TGTGGCAGTGAATGTTAGCAGCAGATTAATACTTATAAGTATTTATTTCTTAAAATCCAAATCGTGACTGTGGAGTGATGTCTGGTACAGGTTTCTGCTCGTCAGCAGGTTGTGTCTTTATTTTAAGCAGTTTTAATGCCTTTAAGCTTTTAATTTCATAGGTGTTGGGTTTAATTGCTGAACTCAGACAGTTTCTGATCAGCGCCAGTGGAAACAGATCAGATTAATGTGGCCGTGTCCACGCATGAAGAACTCGACTTGCCATATAAGCGTGTTGTGATTGAAGGCTAATTCTGGCGCCCTGATAAGAGGAAGGCCGTGGACAGAACCAGGAGCAAATACTTTAGCAAAAAAAGAACAAAATTGCTTTAAATTTAAATTTTAACTATAATTGCGTTCTAACAAAAAAAAATATTTCAAAAATAATTAACACCCCACTCCGCCGAAAGAGGGAGCTGTAGTACACTTTAAAAATACATTCACTGTCCACTTTATTAGGAACACCTGACAGCTGCCGGTGACAGGTGCAGACTCAAGCCAACTGGACAGATTAAACGTGAATCATCTGGTGCTGCTTCTGATAAACAGCATGAAGGTGCAGGTGTACAGGGGTTCCTGAAGTCTTCCACAGGAAGTTTATTATACTTCATGTGCCCCATAATGTAGAACAGGTTATTATTTATAAGCATTCATTCAGGATTAAAATTAAAATAAAGCATTGATCATCTGGGAACATGAGCTGGAGAAATAAAATATATTATACTGTAAACAGAAGAAAGAGAAGAAAGAGAAATGTTGGGTACTATATAATAATATTGACACGTGCCTCTGCTTGCTGTGTTGTTGTGACTTTGTTAGAGTTTTTCCAAGCAAGTAGAATAAAGGCTTTAAAAACAGTAATGGATCAATCTGATGAAAATAAAATAAAATAATTAATTAATTATATACAACGGATTGATCCATCAGGGGCGGGGTTTTGTGTTTGGGGGCAGGGCTTAGCTCTTGCACTTCTTCCTTCCTAAAGGAACACTGTGTCTGGAAATATTCCCAGTGTGAACTGGCCATGTTTCTTACAGATGATGATGATGATGATGATGAGGAATACCATGACGGCTCCGTCTGCAGCCTCTGTGCCCACTGTGAGGTACTTATTCACATAATCACTTTATTTTATACATGCTTATTCCCACAGTGCTACACACACACACACACACACACACACACACAGAGGGTTTAAGCTAACTGTATCTTTCTGTTCCTCAGCACTGCGACAGCTGCGACAAGTGTCCATGTAAAAAGGGAGACAAATCTGTGTACTGCGAATTCTGTGATGTAAGAAACCACACACACACACACTCACACACACACACACACACACATTTCATGATACCTTGATACCTTGTGTCAAGAAACTGCAAAGAAGCGTAAACTCCTCCGTCCTGGCGATGTGGGAAAATGACGTAATGTTAGAGATTTGCTTCTGACTGTTACAAAGCTCTGACACTGGAGACTCCTTCCACACATGATGATTACATGTTTCTTTATTACTCTTTATTTATAAAATACAAATGAGCTGTTACTATGGAAACAATAACGTATCAGAGAGAGCACATTAATATAAACCTGCGCTACTGTCAGAGCCGCTGTTACAGAGAGTTAATCAACACCTTCTGACCAATCAGAGCGCAGGATTGAGGAGAACGCTGGTGTAACAATGATTATTTTCATTTTTATTATTAACAACACACATCCTTTCAATAATTTTTTAAAACCTAAACAGTAAAACCTTTTCTTCTTTTTTATTCCCCCTACAGTCCTGCAATCTGTGTGCCATGTGTCCTGTGTGTGACACCGTGTGCCAGCCAGGTAACAGAAACACGATGATTAAACTTTCATTTTTCACTCTTTTATTTGTATTACTCTAAAATATATACAGGCCTTATTTATGAAATGATTTATTTATAAGCTCCCTTCTGAATTTTAAGGTGGATTCCTGGACTCCGTATCCGGTTCCATCTATAAGTACGACTCACACACACACACACACACTGCTTCTCCACAGTAACACTCGATCCCTCTCATACGAGAGTGTTATAAGTCTGTAATACAGTGTTTACACTGCCTCTCTCACATTTCTATTGTTTTTCAGGACTGTTGCTGATATCTTCGATGATGATGATGATGATAAAAAGTAAAAGGCCTTCATCGCCACCGTGTGGCCCAGAGTGTAAATCAGGGGCTCGGAAAACAGAACAAGGATTTAGTTATCATTTATATCAGATCATTAATGAG
Organism: Clarias gariepinus; assembly: GCF_024256425.1. NCBI lineage: Eukaryota > Metazoa > Chordata > Actinopteri > Siluriformes > Clariidae > Clarias > Clarias gariepinus. The sequence continues at coordinate 572,293 of NC_071115.1, forward strand.
TTTATTAATAGTCTGATGATTTTCACAGATGAGGTTCACTGATTGATTATCAGTTAATAAGTGGAGTGTAACTGAGCAGACGCTTCGCCCTGTCGCAGCTGTGTGGTGTGAAATAAAATGATAAAAAACTTTAACTGGTGGTTTTATTTTTAACATTTTCATTACCATTTAAAATGCTAAATATGCTCACTTAACATCATATATTCATTCCTTTAATACGCAAAGATAATTAATAAAACCTTAACAAATCTTCAACTTAATCTCATGTTTGGTTAAGTTAATTTTTGCAACTAAAACATTATCATTGTGTGCTTTCTGCCAAGACGTTTCTTTAGATTTGTGTTGAGAGGAAAATCATTTTATTGCTTCCCGATATTATCTTTATGCTCCAGAAAAAAAAAACTCTCTATATGATGGTATCACGATACCTCTGTGCCTATTTAATAAAATAGTCATTCTATAAGTATCATGGTTTTTATAAATATCCTGATTCAATTTTACATTTTCTCCTCAATTGTGTTTCAATTTTAAACATTTAAAAAAGTTTCATGAGTAATTAAATGTAGCTGTTTCCTTATAACATTAATTTTCACACTTAACACCAAGTGCAGCATTTAAACACTACAAACTAACTTTAAGTACAAGTGTTTAAGATTTAACCGAGCAGCGTGTATCTCTGTCATCCGCCATAATTATTATTTCTGAACAAACTTAGCAATTAATTCAGTCTTAACACACACGATGAACATGTGTGAATAGTACAGAGTGCGCCACCTGTAGGATTATAAACATTTTACCGCCAAAAAGTCTCAAAACTCAACAGCGAGTGTGCGGTTAAAGTGGTTGTGAGCACGCAGGTGTGTGTCTGTGTTCTACCGCAGGTGTGTGTCTGTGGTCTACCGCAGGTGTGTGTCTGTGTTCTACCGCAGGTGTGTGTCTGTGGTCTACCGCAGGTGTGTGTCTGTGTTCTACCGCAGGTGTGTGTCTGTGTTCTACCGCAGGTGTGTGTCTGTGGTCTACCGCAGGTGTGTGTCTGTGTTCTACCGCAGGTGTGTGTCTGTGTTCTACCGCAGGTGTGTGTCTGTGTTCTACCGCAGGTGTGTGTCTGTGTTCTACCGCAGGTGTGTGTCTGTGTTCTACCGCAGGTGTGTGTCTGTGGTCTACCGCAGGTGTGTGTCTGTGTTCTACCGCAGGGTGTGTCTGTGTTCTACCGCAGGTGTGCGGGGCTTCTAACAAACAGGATTTTAGACTAATTAGTGCACATGGTGTTTTGAGACTGGTGTAAATGTGGTAATAAGCAACTCATTAGCTCACAGAGTTGGAAGGAAAAGGCCGATCGGAGGCTTTTAACATGTGGTTTTTGATAATGTAATGCCATAAAAATGTGTTTCTGTTGCGGCATCAAACTAAAAACCAAAGATTCTGCTCACTGGCCGACGGACCGCTTCATCTCTACAGTCTTTCGTCTGCTGCCGTCAAGGGGTCACCAGACGACCGTCCCACCCGCACGATGACTTGGGACAGGTTTTACACCAGATGCCTGACAGAATTCATCTCTATTATAAATGAAATTATTTTATAATAAACAATAACATAAAGAATTATTTTTTTATCGATTTTGGAGTCAGTATGGTGATACGTCAGTCAATTCACAAAAGAATCGTAATTAATAACTGAATAATTTTCCCCATTTCTAATAACTATAGTATTTTTTTTAAACATTAAAATAATAAAATTTGAGTAAGACAGTAAAGTCTGACCACTGAGTGTGTTATTAGGAAGAAAATTACTAAAGAAAGATTTATGATTGAAATTATTAGATAATGTTTGAGATAACTCAACCTAATAACTGGAACTATATTGTTAATGTGTGTATGTGGGCGTGTTGGGGGTGTGTTTATGGAAAACATTTAAATTCATTTCTGATCAAAAGAACGAAATGATTCAAGAAACGATTCGATCAGTTTGATGAACGAGATTCAAAGAACCACAAAGAACAACAAGCCGGAAGCGGAAATCACTACATCACGTGACACAGACTACTTCCTGTCCGCCTGAGGTAAATAACCAAGCTATGTCCATTAGCTCCTTTTGTTTTATTTATACACATTTAAACAGTGTTGTTTGACCTTAACGTCATTCTCTCTGAGGTAAAGCGGGTTTATATGGTTTATATACTTAATGTAACTTTAAATTAAACTTAAGTGAAATCGCTTATAAAATACGCAGTATTAGGTGGGGGTTTAGCGCGCGTGCAGGGAACCTGAATGATTTAGCCAGTTAGCTTGGATCCGTGCGTTGCTTTTACTTCAGGAGTTTATTAAACCAACATTTTATTCCAGAAAGAGAGAAGATGACTCGACACGGGAAGAACTGCACTGCTGGAGCGGTGTACACTTATCACGAGAAGAAGAAAGACACAGGTCTGAGCCGTACCCTCTAAACTCTGTGTGTGTGTGTGTGTGTGTGTGTGGGGTAAAGTCACAGTTGTGTGCTTATTGTGTGTGTTTAAGCTGCTTCCGGTTACGGCACTCAGAGTGTGAGGTTGGGGAAGGACGCGATTAAAGACTTCGACTGCTGCTGCCTCTCATTACAGCCCTGTAGAGATCCTGTGGTGACGTAAGGAACACACACACACACACACACACACACACACACACACACACACACACAGGTATAGGCCAGGGGTAGCTTAGTGGTTAAGGCATTGGACTACGGTTCGGAAGGTCCCAGGTTCAAACCCCACAACCACCAAGTTGCCACTGTTGGGCCCTTGAGCGCGGCCCTTAACCCTCAGATGTGTAATGAGATAAAAATGTAAGTCGCTCTGGATAAGAGGGTCTGCTCAGTGCCTAAATGTATAGTGATGTCATGGATACACACATTTAGAAGAATAATCCTGCATGTCACAGTGTGTTAGGAAGTTGGGGTTGGAGCACCCCTTGGTGCGGGAACAGGGTAAGGGCCTCACCCAGGGGCCCCTCAGTAATCAGTGGGCTGACCTGGGCTGATCAGTGACCCTCAGTTTTAACTGTTTGAGACACTATGCTTCCTGTATACACACACACACTGTATATGGAAGCAAAATATTCTCATTAATAATTCACACAAAAGACACGATGCACACATGCGTATCGCAATTCACATGTGTATCCCGGCACTCAAGTAGTACACCCCTTTTGCGCAGTCTGAGTTAATTACAACGGAAATGAAGTTTTACCTACTCACACCAAGAAGTTCATTAATGAAACATTATGAAATAAATTAATAACTTAGACGTGCATCCTGTTCTTGGTTTAAGGAGGTAAAACTTAATTTCTGTTGTAATTAACTCAGATTGTGTAAAAGGTGTGTAAAGCTGAGCTACTTAAGTGCTGCTGGAGGGCTGTGATTGGTTGAATGGTGAGATCGCATCTGATTGGCTAAAGAGTACGAGTGACCCATTTTGCTGCCAGCAACAAATCCAGGGATATTCTCACACACGGAAAGACGATTTTCACATTCACAGTCCATGATACACTTGTGTTGATACACAATTGTTTTTTGTGAATTTTCTGCACGTGAAGTGGGTTTCATGCATGTGTGCATCGTATCTTTTGTGTGGATTATTAAAGAGACTATTTTCCTTCCATACTGTTTTAGTTTTCTTATTTAACACTTTATTAATGTTTATATCTTAATGGAATTTCTGTGTAAATCTGTGAATTACCTTATTAATCTGTGTGTGTGTGTGTTTTTAAATGCAGTGAAGATGGATACCTGTATGAAAGAGAAGCCATCCTAGAGTACATCCTTCATCAGAAAACAGAGATCGCCAAGAAGATGAAGGTGTGTGAGGCCTGAGTGGAGACTGCAGATGCCTGGTCTCTGTGTGTGTCTCTGTGTGTGTCTCTGTGTGTGCCCTTTTGGGGTTGTGTCTAAATATATTTGTGTTGTTCTGTGTGTGTTAAACCCTGCAGGCATACGAGAAACAGAAGAAGGCTCTGAGGAGCCAGGGCCAGCTGGAGTCCGGGTCTGGGGAGCGAGAGAAGATTGAGAAGTTCAAAAATAAAGAGAGCAGCATCGTCTCCAAACCCATCAACCCCTTTATCACAGGTACAGGAGGAGCAGGTTCACCACACACAGAGTTATGTATTTCTTTCTTATGGTGTGTGTATGTGACGGTGTTGTTGTCGCAGGTCAGAGTACAGACACCTCCTCGTCCCCGAGTGGCTCTCTCGCCTCTTTAACCTCTCTTAGCTCGTCCAGCTCGGCTTCAGCGTCCACCGAGTCCACGTCCTCCTCCAGTCTGCCCAGTTTCTGGATCCCCAGCCTGACTCCTGAGGCCAAACCCACCCTGCTGAAGAAGCCGGTGAGTTCCCCTCAGGCCGAGGAGCGAATCAACTCATTCATACATCGCATCACGGAGCTTTCCTATCTCACTTTAGTAAACATACGAATCTCAGGTGGCCTGATCAAATCAAATCATGCGTCAAGTAAAGGTTCACATCCCTGAGTGTGACACACCTTTTTTCCATGCTGATGTGGGGTCAGTGTGTACTGCTCTACCATAGAGTGTGGGACATTTGCTCACACACACAGACACACAGATAACTGTGTTTGCTCAAACAGGGCATTACACTGCAGAATGTCACATTACCGGGTCACACTGACTGTGTGTGTGTGTGTGTGTTAATGTACGAGATCAGAAATTTCTAAACCCAAATTAAATGACAGCAGTAGAGAGCAGTACAGTTCAGCCATCGTCTCACTCGACACTCACTCAGACACTGATGTCGTCTACACGGACACACGCTCTATTTATTTATTTATTTCACTCAGTGTTTTGTGCTGCGGACAAAAATATAAGGGTTGTATTTCAATAAAAATCATCAGTCATAATAATGGTGTGCACCAGGTTCCTGTCTGTTCCTGGAGATGAATCTTGGCTTTCTGAAGACATTACCTTCATGTTTTTTCATTACTTCATCCCATCTTTATATCTTCTTCTTTTATTTCTGTATAATGTATTTATTAATTTATCTATCTATTTGTTTTTTATACCTTTTTATTTACAGAGTAAGACAGTGCTGTGTCCTATGTCCGGTCGTCCCCTGAAGATGAGCGACCTGATTACGGTGCGTTTGACTCCGCTGGACCCCAGTCTGGACAGAGTGGCCCTGCTCACACGACAGGTATCTCTCACACACACACACACACACACACACACACACACACACACACACACACACTTGAGGAAAGTTTTCAGCTGCTCAGCTCTATAATAAGTAAATGTAAATGACTCCGTATAAGGGCGCTCGCCAAACACACTGAAGGTGTTAACTTTATACCCCCCCCCCCCCCCCCACTTCACCTGTTCCACTTCACCTCTCAGTTCTCTTCCTGCTTACACACAAGTTCCTCTAGAGCTTACACACCCTCAGTGCATTGCATTGTGGGCCAGCAGTCACGTGTAACGTCGCTGGCGCCGCCCTGTTGGTCGTAGCACTGGAGCACAACACTACCATAACGTTTACATTTCCTATCCAGATTCACTGAGACGTTTTACGATCTGCGTGAAATCATTTTGTCTGCAGCTACTTATAATTTCAGGAGTTAATATTATATAAAAAGGTGTTTGAGTGAAGGCATGAAGGGGATGAGAGACTCGACGGCTTCAGTGTTTCGCGTACATTAAGTTACGTGACGTTTGGTTACACTTCCCCACCACGGCAATAGTTCAGTTCACGTAAATCTAACGCTGATGCTCACTTCCTCTCCTGAGCGTCTAGCAGTGATTACAGAGACTCTCTATTCCGATTATAAGCAGTACAGTAGATCATAGAGCCCTAAATATAAAATCTCTCTCTGGAATCGGTTGAGGAATCTAAAGGTTCGAGTGTTTTTTATCCAGAACACTGAGGATTCACAGTGAGGTGTATCAGGTCTGAAGTGATTTATTTATTTTTTTTACACAGGCTGGTGTGTGAGGATGTAGAGAGCCATGATCGTAAGAGGGGTGTGTATATACAGGGGCGAATATACAGTATGTGTGTGAGTTTCACAGTTGCTGTGTGTGTGTTTCAGGACAGATATGTGTGTGCAGTGACCAAAGACACGCTGGGGAACTCAGTCCCGTGTGCAGTGCTCAGACACTCGTGAGTCACTGTTTATTTTATTCATGGTTTATTTTTTTGTGATATATATTTAATTTATATTTCAATGATGCTTCTCTCTCTCTCCCCCCCTCCCTTTCTCTCTCCCTCCCTACCTCCCTCCCTCTCTCTCTGTCTCTCTCAGAGGAGTAGTGGTCACTCTGGAGTGTGTAGAGAAGCTCATTCGTAAGGATATGATGGACCCAGTGTCTGGGGACAAACTGAAAGAGAAGGACATAATAGTGCTGCAGAGGGTGAGTGTGTGTGTGAAAGTCGTCCTACACAGGAACCCCCCCCCCCCCCTTCTTGTCTCGCGCCGGCTACGATTCTTTTCAAAGATAAAGTGCAAGTAAATTTGTTTTATTTGATATACCTTGTATTTTGTCTTTTGTGTGTGTATGTGTGTGTTAGGGTGGAACGGGATTCGCTGCTTCTGGAGTCAGCCTCTGTGCGAAAGAAGCCCGACCCGTCATGCAGGCGTGAGCTCGTGTGTGTGTGTGTGTGTGTTCAGCCTGTGTGTAATCTGTGTGTGTGAGAGAGAGAGCAGTGTGTATGTTCAGCCTGTGTGTAATCTCTGTGTGTGTGTGTGTGTGTGTGTGTGTGTGTGTGTGTGTGTGTGTGTGTGTGTGTGTGAGAGAGAGAGAGCAGTGTGTATGTTCAGCCTGTGTGTAATCTGTGTGTGTGAGAGAGAGAGCAGTGTGTATGTTCAGCCTGTGTGTAATCTGTGTGTGTGAGAGAGAGAGCAGTGTGTATGTTCAGCCTGTGTGTAATCTCTGTGTGTGTGTGTGTGTGTGTGTGTGTGTGAGAGAGAGAGCAGTGTGTATGTTCAGCCTGTGTGTAATCTGTGTGTGTGAGAGAGAGAGCAGTGTGTATGTTCAGCCTGTGTGTAATCTCTGTGTGTGTGTGTGTGTGTGTGTGTGTGTGAGAGAGAGAGCAGTGTGTATGTTCAGCCTGTGTGTAATTTGTGTGTGTGAGAGAGAGAGCAGTGTGTATGTTCAGCCTGTGTGTAATCTCAGTGTGTGTTCCTGCTTTCTGTTGTTGGTTTACATTTGGGACAGATGTACATTTATCACTCATCATGTAGAACCGCAGTGTCATGATGAATTAACCAGAGATACAGCTGTTTTTTTTTTCTTCTTTTTTCTTCACACATTACAGACGCATTTGTTTTTTTCTGTAAAATAAATTTTATTTCTACACACCCTGTGAGCCGAGTGTTTTTGTTTTAAACAGTAACAAGACAGTCAGGAGACGTGCAGAGGTCAGAGTTCATCGTGTTCCGTCATTAAAAGAGTGCCGTAGTCTGTTATGGTGCTGACTTTAACCTCATCCAGGTTGTCCAGGATCTCACTAAGGGAGAGATGGCCGTCCTGAAAACCACACACACACACACACACACAGATCCAGAACAGACCTGAGGGCAGGTGACGGGTGATAACAGCAGTAGATCCGCTAAACAGTGTGATCTGCCATGATAATGTACTAATGTTTAAACAATTTAATCCAGTCCTGATGTAAAAGGGGCCGCTACAGACAGCAGAACATTCTGCAAAAAAAACATCGCGGGTTAAACATTTTATTTCCTGTTTAATAAAATGAAACTTAATTCATAATGTAATATTGACTTAATTTTCAACACCAAATAATTTTAGTTTTAGCATAATTTACAGTGTCTTTAAAATATCAGTACTTTACATTGTGATGCCCTGCCCCTGAATTAGTTTAAACAGTAATATAAGTCTGTTTTAAATATAAAAGTGCACAAATGTGATATTTAAAGGTGCAGTCTGCGAAGTAGTGTTTACAGGCCTGTAATTAATAGTGTAACTTTTTGCCTATTATGTAAATCAGCCCCACCCCTTTTTCTAAACCTACAAAGGCCGATATTAAGCCCCCCTTTATCTCTAAGATTCTAAAAAAGGTGGTATTACAGCAACTATGTTCATATCTACATAGAAATAGCATAAACAAATTGTATTAGTATTTAGGCCTCATCACAGCACAGAGACAGCACTTGTTAAAGTAGTAAATGGCCTCCTACTGGCTTCACTATGCTTGTTACTTGATCTCAGTGCAGCTTTTGAAACCATTAATTAGTGCTGGGCGATATGACGATATATATCGTGGGGACGATAGAAAAGTGTCTATCGTCCTGTTTCTCTTCTATCGTTTCTAACCTAATTTATCTAACCTAATATCAATTACTAAAGAAAATATTGCAATAAATAGGTTATGACAAATGTATGATAAAGTCTTGTCGCTATGCAATGCATACTCTACCCTTTATATAAGTGATGATCAAAAATAAAAATGAACTTTTTCGCAAAGAAACTCTGTCTTGTGGTTTTGCTACATGCTTTACGACATGCTTTACGCTAGTTAACTCGTGAGTGCTTAAAGAAGGAGACGCAAGCGGTTGAAGATGAATGCCCGGAGTCGCAACAAACTGAAACTGCTATGGAGGCAGCAGCCCAAAAAGTACTTTTACTGAAATGTGGGGGTACGTCAATGATTTGGCTTCAAGAGCTCTGACACGGAGCAGAAGACAGTCATGTGCAAACTCTGCCAAAAGACTGTTTCCACGCCTGACGCGAAACTTGAAATGGTTGTGCACTTTATTATTAAGTTTATTTTGATAATACTATTTAAATAACTATGATGTGGATAAAAAAATGTAAAGGCTATTGAAGCTCTAGCTCCACCACATTGATACATTTATATTGCTAAACTAAAATGTATTTTTCTCATTTGTGACAGTTCAGTTAAATGTCACTTCAAAATAAAGTTGCAAAAAAAAGTATGCAATGATATTTTAGTCAACCTTTTCAGAGAATAACTGAAAACGTACTTTATTGTTGGTGGTATATTGTGATATATATCGTTATCGTGATATAAAATAATCCATATCGTGATATATGATTTTTCCACATCGCCCAACACTACCATTAATCATAGTATTCTCTTTCACAGATAAAAAAATGTAGTAGGAATTAAGAGTACAGCCCTCTCCTGGTTTAGATTCTATTTAACGGATCGTATAGATTTAAATGGTGACCACTCTGCATGTTCTCAAGTGAAGTTTGGTGTTCCACAGGGTTCAGGTTTAGGACCACTGCTTTTTTCTCTTTACATGCTTCCTCTGAGCAACAGAATTCATAAGCATGTTATTAGTTTTCATTGTTATGCTAATGACACAGTTAGACGTCTCAGCAAAACCAGACAAGAAAAAAGTTTACCAAACTTGATCAATGTGTGCAGGATTTGTTCATCAGGGATGATCTGATCATTCTGATTAATTTACATTCACATTTCATACAAACTTCCATAATTTTCTTTCGATTGTGTGAAGATGCTTTGCGACAATGACAACTGATAAAAGCGCTATACAAATCAAATTTAATTGAATTAACCCTAAATTTGGTGTTTGAACATAATATAAGGAATTGTAATTCATGAGACAGACAACAGGGGGCTCTAAAGCATTCCACACGGCACCTTTAACAGCTCTTCCTTATCACCCACCAGGGTGATTACAGTTGTGTAGCTGCCCTGTTACACCTGAACCAGTGTAGTGTGAACAACAAAATAATAAAAAAAATTTAAAATTAAAATACAAGAATAAAAAAACAGGATTTGGTTTTATTTTGATTTAGAATTTACAAAGAAACGTTTGGCCAGTAAACAATGACAAAAACCGTGTCCCCTTTCAAACACCTCCTCTATACCTTGCTCTTTCTCTTTCTTTACAGGTGTGTGAGTGAGAGTGAGACGTCAGGCAGCTGTGTTTATTGTGTGTGTGTTCAGTGTGTAACAGCTCAGGCGCTCGGCCGATTCCTCAGTGCGTGTAACTCTGGTGTGTTAATTAATGAACAAACCCAAAACGATTCCCGAGTGTGGCTGACCCCGCCTCCGAGGTTGTCGTGAGCTTCTGGGTTTAGGTGGAGTGTCGACATGAAGATGTAAAGGTGAGAAACCTTCTTGTAAATGTAAACACCTCCGGCTGCAGAATGATCAATAAACCCCTCATTCAATAGAAGTGTGGCAAGGTCGCCGTGTCTGTGCTGATGCGTGATGGTGTGATGTCATCACTCAGCTTCCACATGGTAACGCTACATACATGTTTAAATTCTTTTAGGAAACAAACACTTTGATTAACTTCACAGACTGAAATGCAGCACGGTGGAGAAGTGGGAGGAGCCAATGGCTGATGATGTCACACGTTTCAGGAAAGTGTCCTGACAGTTTGATGATGTTTTTATCTAAAGATGACTAGTTAAAAGTCTGATGTTTATCTCTATTTAAGTGGTTTTATACCTGCGCTCACACACAACGACAACTTTATCAGATCAACCACACTCAGGGTGAGTAAGATAATAGCTGGTTTGATCCCACTGTGTGTGTATGTGTTTGTGAACCTGGTTGTTAGTGAGTAAAATGAGTAAATAAATACAGTCTGTTTCAGATAAACTGAAATTCCCTCCCAGCATCCCGACCCCAGCCCTGACCCTTCTGTTCTGACCCCTGACCTTAAGCCCCGCCTTTAATAATATAGAACATTGTGAATGCATTCCCCTCCCTCTGTACATGACCCCTGATGGTGTTCTCTTCTTCAGATTGGATCGGATCAGAGCTCGTCGTGCTTCCTGGTCAGATCTTCTCCGTAATTAGTGGCTTGGCTCCCGACAAACATGTTCCAGTTATCCAGAATCTCTGCCTTGGAAATTTTGTCATCCTAATCGAGCGTGGATTGAAGATCCGATGGTTAAATAATAAGGAGAATTAAATAAAAAAAGGTAAAGTAAGGAGGAATGAGGAGACAGAAAGAGAATTACATTGTTTAGTGTCAATTAAAGACTTAATTAAAGTCATGCATGAATTATATTAATTAGTATTAACGATGTAGCAGAAAAGGATTTGTTAGCGAGTACTCACGTTATTCTTGTCGGTCTCGTGAATGAGATGTTTGGCCTCGTTGTCGGCGTGATCCACGTCATGTGGGAGGATCCAATGAGCGATCTCATCAGCATCGAGGAAACCGTCCTGAAAATTTTTAACTTTATTAAACCTGTACACTCACAGCTCAGGGCTTATAGAACTGGTATTTATTAATGAACCAGGCCACGCCTTCTTCTGTTAGACTGACAGGTATTGAGGCCATGCCTCCTACTCTTAAAATGATAGGTACTAAAGCCACACCTCCTCCTTTTAGACTAAAAGCTACTGAGGACACGCCTCCTGCTTTTAGATTCACAGGTGCTGAGGCCACGCCTCCGGGCTTTAAATTGTCAGATACTGAGGCCACACCTCCTGCCTTTAAACAGACAGGTAATTAGGCCATGCCTCCTGTCTTTAAACTGGCAGGTACTGAGGACACGCCTTCTATTAGACTGAAAGGTACTAAAGCCACGCCCCCTGCTTTTAGACTGGACAGATTTTGAGGCCACGCCTTCTTCTATCAAACTGACAGGTACTGAGGCCATGCCCCCTTATTTTAGACTGACAGGTATGGAAGCCACACCTCCTCCTTTTATACTTGACAGGGCACTAAGGCCACGCCTCCTGCCTTTTAGATTGAAAGGTACTGAGGCCGCGCCTCCTGCTTTTGGACGCACAGGTACTAAGGCCACACCCCCTGCCTTTCAAATGTCAGGTACTGAGGCCGCGCCTCCTGCTTTTGGATGCACAGGTACTAAGGCCACACCCCCTGCCTTTTAACTGTCAGGTTCTGAGGCCACACCTCCTGCCTTTCAAATGTCAGGTACTGAGGCCATGTGTTTGCTTAGTTGCCCGCCCCCTGGTGAAGGTGTGAGTGCGCTAATTAAAGACACACACCTTGTTGGTGTCTCTGTACTCTGAGAAGTGTCTCCTCTCGTTGCTCACCCACTCCGGCTCACTCTCGCCCTTCTCAGGAGTGTACATGTCACCTACAGAACACAAAGCACCAAGTTACACACACACACACACTTAAGTTGTTACGGTTACACTCTCACACTCTAATCTAGAACATTGTTTCAGGACGCACCGATGTACTCATCTAAATTGACCTTTCCGTCTCCGTTCTTGTCGATGTCCTCCATCGTCTCCTGTTGGGAGAGAAACGAACAGATGTACACGCCTGTTAGAGAAGCTCATAGCGGTGATGGACGGAGAGTGGTTGCTATGGTAATGTGTTTCTGCATCACCCTTTACCTCCACTACAAGCTTCCTCATGTAGGCGAACTCCTCTGGGTGGAGGAACGCGGTGAACTCCTCCTTCGTCGCGATGCCGTCTCCGTCCTTATCTGCAAACTTGAACCTGCGCTGGTCTCGTGCGTGCATCGCCTTGTACGTTTCTTTGTCTTCCAAATCCTCAGAGTCGTCATCTAGAGCAATGAAAGACATGAGTGACATCACGACTCAGGGCCGCATTGCGAACACTACGGGCCGCGCCCAACACTAGACCCTCACCCAGGTAGGTTCCGTAGGTGGTGTTCTTGTACTCCACCCAGGAGATCTTGCCATCCTTGTTCTGATCGTACTCTTTCCAGTGCTTGTTTACGTTCTCCTCGATGTACCTCCTCTGCCTGTGCTTGATCCAGTAGTGCAGCTCGGCGTGGCTGACGAAGCCGTCCTTATCCGTGTCGATGCGTTCTACGATTTTCCTGTAAAAGGAAAATTACACACATAAGGAGTCACAGCAGAAACAAGAAGAACATTCTAGAACAGAAGGCGCTATGAAGGACAAAGGAGGGCTCTGGTACCCGAGCCTGGCTTTGCTCTCCTCAGGGGTCAGCTGGTCGAAGGTCTTGGCTTCCTCTTTGCCCAGGAAGGCCTCGTGGTCGTACTGGAAGCCGTGAGCGTCATCATGGGCGTGGTCGCTCAGGTCACGCTGGTGATGAACGCGCTTCTCCTGAGGAGGCACGGCCAGGCCGAGTGCCAGCAACACTGACAAAATGAACAACTGCATTTCCTGCACGCACACACACACACACACACACACACACACACACACTGTGCTGACATGATGCTGCTTACACTGCTGAGTGCCAAAAAATTGTACACCTCTTATATTCTGCATTAATAACTCTCAAGATAGACTAAAGTATAACGCATAGCAAACTTCAACCATATAATCTAATCTAACCTAATCTAATCTAATCTAATCTAATGCCATTAGCGACAATACAAGCAAGAAAATAAAAAGATTTAAGAGGTGTTCAGGAAATATGAGCGCAGTTACAAAGGCTTTATTAACATCAAAGGCGAACACACACGAGATTTTTTTTACAATAAACTTGATTTATTGAACTAATTAAATTCATATAAATAATCTTTACACACACGGTTTTTCCTACTTATTCAACTTACACATTTATTGTCTTGTATTGAAAAATCAATTTTCACTTTGGATCTTCTGAGGGTGCACAAACTTTTGAACTCGATTTTCAGTAGAATTTATAACAATATGATTCTAATTTTTCCCCCCAGGAACAAGAGGTTACATGACATTACTGAGTGCTTAATGCATGCATGAACATGTAGTGATACATGAAGGTCAGATTTGTTTAGATTTTAAGCAGAGGAATAAAAAGATTGAATAAAATGAACTAAATTTAAAATGTATCTAACTTGTTACATAATGACCAGAGGGATAAATCACGGCATCTTAATCCATGTAACACACACACACATGCATTTACTATTTCAGTGTAAATCAATGCAAATGTGTTCTCTGTGTTTAAACTAACCAGTTAGTGTGTTTTTAATCTTGCACAATAATAATATGTAATTAAATGATTAAGATGCTGTAAAGAGACAAAACAACTCTAAATTTCTTTACACAAACTCAAAATTACCACCAAAACACAAAGCAAATCCAGAGTTAAAGTTGATCTCGGTGCACAGGACTAACTTTAGTGACTATTTTCCATATTTCAGTAAATTAAACTCAAACTCACCCAAACTCCAGGGATTAGAATCTCTCTCTCTCTGCTGCGCGCGCACGGGTTCAGTCGCGTTGGCACACTGCCTCTTTAAATCGCGCGCAGGAGGGGCGGGTTTGACTGTTACACGCCACGCCCAGAATCCCGTACTGACACAGGAAGGGACCAATCACAGCTCAGAACTGGGCGGGCCTGTCCGAAATCGTGAACGCGACTGGCTACGAGGCGCCACGTTGACACGCGAACGCGCATCTGAAAGTGAAGCGTTCGTGTGTGCGTGTGCATGTGTGCGTGCGCATGTGCGCGCGCGCGCGCACCGTTCTGTACAACTCCGCACGCTGAAGGACCCCGATGTGGGGGCGTGTCTCTGGTGTTCGCCTGAATTAAACTCATCATCAGTATAGATATTGTAAATAAGGTTTAATAAAAATAACTATTTATAAATTAAATAATTATAGTATTAAATTGTGTGGAATTTAAATACAGACGTATCACATGTTAAATAATGTTTGTTAGCTTTGGACTCGTGAGATTTGTGAGGATGAACAGCTTTAATCGCATTAGTCTTAACAAATAATTAAATACAGATGAAGTCAATCATAAACTTTAATTAAACACCAACTGCTGCCTCAGTGTTAAATGATGTGTTTTAAATACTGTATATACTGTAAATTGTAAAGATCACAAAGGCACTCTGATAGCCACCTAAACAGGCTCTGTTACACACACACACACACACACACACGTCACAGCATAATCTCTTAACACACTTTATTTCATTTATATTATTTTACTCAGTTATATATTGAAAATTCAATCTATTTGTGCATTTATAGTAATTAAATTAATTAAACAGTAATTATACAAATGTAAAAATAAAAAATTCCACCACTTCCGAGATTCAGAGATGACTAGCCCACATTACATAGAATCTTCTAGAAGTTTCCCCTCAGACCTCCACGTTCAGCTGTTTCTCAGTTTCTCCAGGACTTTTACAGCTGACTCGAGATGTTCACAGAACTCTTAGATATTTATGGTGTTAAACTGTTATTAGTGGAAAAATACACCAAAAACTGAAAACAAGCTGAAATCTGTTCATTTTTCTTTTATCAAATTATCAGGGTTTTTTTGCTCTGTTTATTATTTTATTATTATTTTATTATTTCATATTGAAACACATTTTTTAGTAACTATGATAATCTATGAGATTAATGTTTAAAGTGTATAGGCTATACAGTGAGTCTCTCGGAAAGGAGAAAAATTAATTTCACTGTTGTTCATAGTATTGAGGAACAGAAGCTTCTTTTTCACGAAGAGTTCCAAGTGGAACCCATTCAAAATGTTAAGAACCGTATCCACCCCCGATCTAATCCAGATTTATTGCTGTTTCTATTAAATTTTTTGCTTTCAGAGAATCACATATTGCATAATCCATTTTGGTGTTTTATTTATTAATAATTAAATTTAGGAGAAGTTTGACGAACATGAATGACACATTCTTTAAACTGGTGTTTTACTGGAGCTGAATGATTGGACACACATTGGATTGGACAATGTGTTATATTTATTAGAATAGAACCCCAAGAGTTTGGAGCACAAGGTTTAATAGATTTGAGGTTTTCCGAAATCAACACAGGCTCAGAATTACACAAACAGCCACCTGATTGCATTGTGTTGTGTTTGTTACAGTTTGCATATTTGTGCGTTTCATTTATGTTGTCTTTTTATATTAGTTAGTTTTGTTAATTCATGTTGTTAGTTTGATGTATTTAGCACCTTGTTCCTGGAGGAACATTGTTTCATGTCACTGTGTACTGAACTGTATATTGTTAAAATGACAATAAAAGCCGACTTGACTTGACATTTGATTAAATCCCTTAGCAAGATTCAGTTCAGTTCAGTTTTATTCATATAGTGCTTAAACCGTGAACACTGAGAAAGCAGCTTTACAGAAATTTTTAATTCCATATATTTTTTTAAAAATGTAAAAAAATAAATAAATTATAAATGTATATATTTACACCTTTGATAGATGTAACCAAACTCTCGTCAGAGTTCTGTTGGACATCTGATCACTATTCTTGGCAGAATCAGTAGTGTTTAATTAAATCTGTTGGTCTCCTGCCACTGTTAATCCCCCTCCACAAATTGTTGAAGGATCTAAGGCTCTAAAAGCTCTTAAAACTTTATTTATGTCCACGTTTTAGTCATCTAGCTGATGATTTGAGGTTCTGCTGAAGAGCTCTTACGTTCTTATCCTTTTTCTTAATGATTCCATCCACTTTTGTTTACACACTTGCAAATGAGTTGCTCTGTCTGTACGCTGTGATTCGATAAGCTTGCTGGCACCAGGAGAGACACAGTCACACACGCAAGCACAGTGTCTGTCAAAAAGCTCTCTATTTACAGAGTATTCATATGATACATATGTACATCTGTAACTACAAAGAACATAAACCATTTTAACATGTCCTGGTGAAATCCTGAAGAATAAAAGAGTGGAATTTGTACAGATGTTGTCCAGAGATAAACCAAGCAGTGTTATTTTGAGAGAGAGAGAGAGAGAGAATGAGAAGGAGAGTTTGGGAAAGTTCAGATCCAAGAGGAGACAGGATGAAGTAGCATAGATTATTTAAGACATTTATATCAGATCCACCAGGAAGAGGGAAAGAATTAACTTATTTTATATAATTTTTTTTAAAAAATATTGTGGCGTGGGCGGGGCGGCGGCTGACGACCAGCATGCCTTGCGGGAATGTTGGTGTGTTCACCATGATGGGGAAAGGTGTTTGGGTTAGTGGCTTCGGCCCTGTTGTGTGTGAGGGGGGAGTGACGTGTGAAATGTGCTCCAGTTCAAGCTAGTGCTGAATTGGATGTAGGCTCCTGAGTGAAGGTGCTGCTCATGCCATACCTGCTGGGGGCTAAATAAAGTACTCCCAGCCATTGCATTGGGCAGCAAATAAGCTCACTCGTCTCTCCAGCAATCTTGCCGGCGTAAAAACGCTACATTGGTGTCAGAAGTGGGATGGAGAATAACAGGTTCGAGTGCACAAAGGAGGACCTTCTAAAAATCCAAGCGGGCCGCCGAGTAGCGGAGCGACTACTCGTGCAGAAGAAGCGCTTTCCTGGCGGAGCTAGCGCGAGCACACCACGTCAACCAACGCGGAGCGGGAAGCAGAAGATCCCGGCGCTGGATCTCGGGGCGGAGGCTGGCGCTGCGCAAGCGCCGGAGCAAGATACAGCTCCGTGCGCTGTTAGCCGGCAAAGCAACCTGCCGCTGAGCGCGCTGAGCCCATATCGGCGAGCCCATATCGGCCCAAAACATCGCGGCGGAAGAGCCGAGCGACCGCCCGCAGCTCAGTGGCGCTCGGGTCGTGAACCTAGCCGGGGACAGGGCTACCCGTCGCGGCTAGGCAACGAGCAGCTCTCCGACGTTTCGCGGCGAGGCGACGGCGCGGGGGACCGTAAGGAGGCGCTGCGCGAGGCCGAGCGCGCTGAGCCCATAATGGCGGCACATCACGGCGAAAGAGCCGAGCGCCCGCTCGCAGCTTAGTGGCGCTTGGTAGGTGAACCTAGCCGGGGACAGGGCTATCGTCGCGGCTAGGCTTCGACACCGCTTCCGAGATTCCGCGACGACGCCGAGGCCAGGGACCGCCGGACTACCGCTGTAACGTTCTCAGGCCTGAGGGACAGCGTTCACCAGCAGCCGCTAAACTAGCGCCGGGTGGACGATTGGGGAGCCCCGCGGGGCTTTACATCGACTGTGTGCCGGACGGCGTCTTACTGCGGGCGCTCGTGGACACCGGCTCCACTGTTTCCCACGGGTTGTGGAACTGTGAACCGCTCATCGCCAGGCAGAAGGGCCCCACCCAGCGCTCGCGGGCACCGCTGCAAGACTTTTGGGTGGGGGCACCTATGGGGCGAAGCGGCGTGGACACTCACAGCCAGCTCGGCTTTCCGATGTCATCTACCGGGTGCGGTTGGCAGGGCGGGCACGAGTTTTGCTCTACCGGGACCGTCTTGCGCCTCACCAGCCGCACGCCGGGGAAGCATCGAACTCTGTGGAGGCCGGACCGCCTCAGGACTACATTTGCGTTCATCCCTCATCTGCCAAAGGACGCCGGCGTTCCCACCGCCAGCGCCGACCTCCTCCACGCCTCCAAGGCAAAGTTCGTCATGGTGACCAGGGACGGTCACAGCTCGGGTGGGGGCAGTGTGGCGTGGGCGGGGCGGCGGCTGACGACCAGCATGCCTCACCATCCAAACACACCTCTGGTCAGAACTTTCCTCCAGAAGACGTTTGCATTGTCCACATGCTGAGCTGCAAACTTTTCTCGAGCATGATAGTGTGGATTTGGAGCAGCAGCTTCTCCCTACCCCCTACCACTGGTGTTTTAGCAGCTTCCTGTTTATGGTAGGCCCGAATCTTGGTGGTTCCTGGGTTGTTCCTGACCATCAGATCCAGATTCCTCTTAGCTGAGGAAGACAGTTTGGGCCTTACTCGAGACCAGGGCAAAGTGGCTCCAACTTCAGGTAACCTTTGCTTATATACAGTAGTGTGAACCCATCTGTGAATCTGCAGGAGTTTAGAGATGGATCCAAGAGATGCACCTAACTCAAGCACATATAAATCCTCTTTCTCAGATCCGCCCTGAGCTTCTTGGCCTTTCCCATTGTGCTGTGTGTTAGTTAATTCAATGAGTGCTGGCTCACTGCTATGCTATACACACACACTTGCATAGAGAGGCTACCAGCTGGAATCCATCATCATCATCACAAACAGGAAGTTGAGAGGCCCTGAGCATATTTGGGAATAAATAATCTAAGTTGGTTTGTATACTTTTGACCTTTTGATGATTTCAGAAAACCCAATCCCAACTCTGCCACTCAAAAATCAGTCAAAGAATTGCGTATTTCACTGACACAAAACAAAATGTTAAATTTAAAACTTACTTTACATTTACAAAAGTTAACTTTACATTTAAAGTTCTACTTAACAATAACAATATGTATGAGAGGTTTCATTACTAATGAGGTAAATAAAATTTTCTTTGAATAATAATAATAATAATAAAAAACAAGACAAGGCGAGAATCTAAAATTAACACTGCTGCTGAGTTCTGTCTCCTGATTGGTCAGAAGGTGTTGTTTACTTACTCTAACAGCGGCTCGAACAGTACTGCTGGTTTATAGTATTAATGCACTTCCTTTTAATGGTTTCCATAGTAACAGCTCACTATGTAGCATCAGTGGAAGGAGTCTCCAGTGTCAACGCTGTGTAACATTCAGAGGCAAAGTTGTAGTTGGAAGTTTTCCAACATCTTCAGGACAGAGGAGGTAACACTTCTTTGATGTTTCTCAGTGACATGTTGTGGGTTTTTGTTTTTCAGAGAGAGTCTACAGAAACCCTGGTGACTGAACGAGTGTTTATAGCTGCTATAATGGAAGTGAGAACAGGAACTCAAAAGTACAATGTCGCTATAAATAGATAAAAGTATAATGTATCATGATCGATTCGTGACATTTATTTATTTGTGATTATTTCATTCTTGAGGTTCATAAAACATGTTTTTTCTCAAACCCTGCAACCCTGCATACCTTTCTCTCTCTTTCTCTCTCTCTGTCTGTTTTTGTCTATCAAATTGTCTCATATAAAAAAAATCATACATACTGTATATCCTTTTTTGGGGTGATCTCACATTTTTTTGCTGTGATTATAATTTTTTTTATAATTTATAATTTTCTGTTGCAAGTATTATTTTGGCCTGTTGGGGGAGCTACAGTGTTACAGTGGCATACACCAAAATTAGGCTGATTGGAGAGTTGCAGGGTTCCTAACTTTCTAAAGGAAAGGATGGTTCAAACTCACCATAAGATAAACCTCACACACTTTAAAAGCTGACACATGCTTGTCTTCTACACCTCCATCATTTCATTCTTTCTTTCTGCATTCTCTCTCTCTCTCTCTCTTCTTTTCGCTCTTGTTCTTCCCCTCAGGCCGTGTGTATGCTTATTTGGAGCGATTGGAGGTGACAGGGCCAGAGAGAGATGGAGGGAGGACTCTCTTCTGTTTAGCCTGGGAGCACAAAATAGCACAGAGAGAGAGAGAGAGAGAGAGAGAGAAGGCAAGGCAGAGAGATAAAGAGACTTCT
>NC_071115.1:597500-605000 GCF_024256425.1 Clarias gariepinus
TATTAAAGAACCTTTTTATATTAATAAACAGAGACAGGTTCCAGGTATTAAAAAGAAAATACTGAGCAATAATCTGGAGTTTGTCACACACACTTACCCTGTTCATACACACTCTTAGAAAGGGTTAAAGGGTTGTTTAATGGTTTATTGAATAATTATAAGCTAATACTAATAAAGAGTTCTCAGCTTTTAAAATGAATGCTTCCACTTGGAATTCTGCTTTAGGGGTTTAATCTGTCTGCGGTTATTCGTTATTTGTTTCAGACTTAATATAAATGATTTGGTTGGATTTTAAGGTTCAGAGTGAGTTAATATTTTTTATCTATTTTTTAAATATTTGTTACTTTTTTTTTGAATCACTGCTGTGTTCTTTAGTCAGGATAAATACAACATTTTGTACAGAAGCCAGAGAGCCCCGTTTCTGTCTGTGTGCTCCAGACGAATGTGTGGAGGACATGAACTGGAGGACGGAGGAACAGGGAGGACGTGGAGGAGACAAAGGGAAGCAGAGAATAAGGGGCGACACAGACGAGGCTCAGCTTAAACTCCAGCTGAAGAGGAAACTGCAGAGGAACCGCACCAGCTTCAGCCAGGAGCAGATCAACGCTCTGGAGAAAGGTCCTCACTCCTTCATTAGATCCCACAGAAAGAGAGCATGGACTCATCTCTCACGTTTGTTCCTCCTGCTTCTTTCTCTCAGAGTTTGAGAAGACTCATTACCCCGACGTCTTCGGCCGAGAGAGACTCGCCTCCAAAATCGACCTTCCTGAAGCTCGTATTCAGGTTAGAACCCGTCTCTGATCTCTTACAGATCTCACACGAAACTTTATAACAGCTGATGAAGTGAATATCAAACATTTTTCCTTAAACTTGTGTGAGTCAATTAATAATGCATCAGTGGAATCAGACTGGCTCCGCCCACTGACCCGTGCTCTAATGGATAATTGACAGGTGTGGTTCTCTAATCGGAGAGCTAAATGGAGGAGGGAGGAGAAGCTGCGCAGCCAGAAGAAGCTAGGGGGCGGGCCTTCCTGTTCTCAAACTCACACACTGCAAGGCACATCCTTCAACCCGCCTGTCTATCATCCTCACCATGGCAACGGCTCCAGTCAGCAGCTCAGAGATTTACATTTACATTTACATTTAGGCATTTGGCAGACGCTCTTATCCAGAGCGACTTACAAAAAGTGCTTTAATGTTTACATAATTGGATACATACTTACACTGGGTTAACTAGGTTAATAACTAAGTGCCATTAGTCCAACACATCTGAGTTTTTTTTTTTTTTTTTTTTTCTCTGTTTGAGATTTATCACATGAATTATAACTACATTTATTATTGTTATTACTGTATTAGTATTATCATCATCATCATCATCATCAACAACAACAACAACAATAATAATTATAAGTATTTTTTCTCGTACTACAATATAATTATCACAATAGTAATATTATTCAATTATTCAGAGCGCTTTACCACTGCGCCACTCGGAGGCCCCTGAACTAGCTTTTAATTGTTTAAATAATAATAATAATACAGTAGTTGCAAGCAACGATGACGGGCCCAAGCACTTTGTGCCATCACCACCCCAGGGCATCGCACAACCTGTTCGTCTTTCGAGCGTGTTAAGACCTACAAAAAGCCATCGCCACTCTGGGCGCACCGCACACCTCACACACTTCAATATGACGTAATAGGCCTGATGTCAGCTTGTCATTTGTTGTGTCAACTGTGTGTGTGTGTGTGTGTGTTTGTGTGGGTACATGTGTGAAAGTGAAAGATGTGATGTATGAGTGTGTTTATGCATGCATGCGTGTGTGTCTGTGTGTGTGTGTGAGAGATAGAGAGAGATGTGAGTGTGTATATGTGTGTGTGTGCGTGCGTGTGTGTGAGAGAAAAATGTGTGAGTGTTAACATTTGTGATGTGTACAATAGGCCGCACGTACACGTCACAAACGCTGGAAGAAAAGCCTGACACTATGATGTTCCTCAGTGTGATGTCACTGAACGTGTCCCTGAATATAATGTCACTCAATATAAGGCCACACAGAAAGTTATTAATCATTTTTCAGCGTTAGTTTAAGACATTATCACAGCTGACCTGTTTGAGATATCTAAAAACCCTTCGCAATTTTGCGTCCTCAAGGTGTTTAGATCACATCGGCCTGGTTTGGTGACGATCGTATAAATTCCCTAGGAGGAGTAGATCAAAATTTATCGGGTGCATTTTTGCGAATGACCCAAAATAACTGATTTCCTGTTGAGTTGAACCCAGGACTCGTGTGGGGGCCACTGAGGCCCCGGGCCACGCGACTCTCAGGCATCCTAACGGCAGCAGATTCCAACCTGACTGCCATTTTTCATGAGTTTTTGAGGATGTTAGGACCATAAGAAGCCCAAAAGGGTGGAAAAAAAATACTCCTTAGCAAAACAAGAGGGTCCTGCGCTATAGAGTTCCGCTTGGGTCCTAATAATAATAATTGGTAAAAATTTAAACACTTAACGTTGATCCTGTGTCACTTCACCTGGGTGTACATTGAACATGTTATAACATTACACTGACTGTATTATAATTATTGAAGACTGTAAAGGAGAATTTAAGCTTTTTTCAAAGGTTTCTCCTGAAGTGACGAAAAAACTGTGATTGAAGCGTGGCCTATTTCACCAACGTTCACCCTAATGTTTAAATGTTTCATTTATTTTTAATTAAGTGCTTTACCATCTAAAGATGTTCCAGTTTAATCCCCGTCTGTTCCTCCTACAAAAATACTAAACCATACACACTTGATATACAATAAAATGTTCATTTAAAATATAAATAAATATATATATAAAATGTGTTACTGGATGCAGGTGATTGATTAATTTGTGTATAAACTCTACAGCATGTTGTAGTATACACTGTGTGTGTGTGTGTGTGTGTGTGTGTGTTCTCAGGCCCCACACACTCCCACAGTGATGCGTCTCTGTCTGCGTACGGCTCGCTGTCTGTCTTCTCCTCGCTGCAGGTAGCACACACACACACACACACACACACTGTATATCAGCTGTTATTTAACATCTTAATTGTATTTTGTTAAACACAGAGGCAACATGGGCTTGAGTTTAGCAGGTCACATGACTGCTCTGGGTCTGGGACATGACATATTGTCGCCCTCTTGTGGGCCATAAGGAAAGCGATCCTCTGTTATTTTCCCCCATTTGCACAATCATCATTATCATGCTCGGTTAAGTTTGAAGTTTATGTGTATATTTTTAAAACAGAATCATAATTGTTAAAAATATTAATTTATTAGATGATGAAATTACTGTCTTTAGGTTTAATCAGTTTTGACCCTGATGTTGCATTGTGGCATTACTCACACACTCACTCTCTCACCGTCTGTACCGCTTAATCCTGTATACAGGGTCATGGGGCGGAGCCTGTCCCAAGAGTCTTAGGGCATGAGGCGGGGTACACCCTGGATAAGTTGCCAATCAATCACAGGGCACGCCCCACCTCAACCCTTCCACACACACACACACACATGCTCATTCACACACTTATGGGAAATTTGGGAACGCCACTTAGCCTAACCTGCATGTCTGTGGGAGGAAACTAGAGTAACAGGAGGAAACTCACCAAGCACGGAAAGAACATGCAAACTCCACACGCGCAGACCCCCAGGTGGGAATCAAACCCAGACCCTCTAGGTGTGAGGCCCCAGTGCTAACCGCTACACCGCTGTGCTGATTGTGGCATTAATAAAAGATAATGAAAGAAAAAATGTAAGTAACAATAGGAAGGTCGAAATAGTGTTAAAGTTAAACACGCGGCATCGGGATCTTAGAGAATTCCATGTTACACAGCTTCAGGGTTTGATTTTGAATAAATGTGTGTGTGTGGGTTGTGTTTCGCTCTGTGCGGTTTCAGACACGCACTGTCATTAAGTGTATGATCTCAGGACACGCAGTGACTCACCTGGGTTTCAGGCTGAGGTTTTGCCCCTGGCGCTTCCTCGCCTCCTCCTGGCCGCTGTGGATCTACGCGTTTACAGGAATCAGACTTAATCCTGTTACACTGCTGTAAAGACCGTCACAGTCCTGACACTGAAATCATCTTTATTTTTAAAAAGTCACAGGGCGTGTGTGTACCTGCCATGTCCTCATTAAACACAGGAAGTAGGTCACTGATACGAATATTAAACACAACACTTCTTCTGTGGTGTGATGACGGGGTGCAAAGGTCACGAGTGTGTTCATGTCGTGATGTTAATTAAAAAATCAATACTTTTTACATATTTGTATATTTACACTAACATTAATGTACACAAGCTCGCCATGCCCATAGATCTGCTTCACCATTCTGTGTGTGTGTGTGTGTGTGTGTGTGTGTTTGTTTGTGTGCCTTACAGTACATATTTTAGCAAATAAATAACTTCTACTACAAGTTTGTAACTTGTATAACCACATAAGAGTTGTGTAGTGTGTGATGAAATCATTTATTAAATGTATTTACACTGTACATCCCTCTCTCTCACACACTTCCTCTGTACATCCCTCTCTCTCACACACGTCACTACTTCATTAGTTTTAATAATTTAACACTCAGATATAAATATGATGTGTGAGAAAAATTTTCAGCTTTGATGGTTTCACTTCTGATTCTTTGCTATTTTAACTATTTACGTGTTTACACTCTCTAAATATAGCTCTTACAGTCACATGATCCAGAATCAAAACATTGTGTGTAGTGATCAGCTCCGCCCAGACGCTCCGCCGCAGACGCTCCGCCCCCCCCACAGAGCCGAATAATGACTGGGCACATGAAGAGTGACTTTAGTCATTGCATATTTACAGATGTTTATCAGGATCCAGATGTTTTTATAGCACTTTTGAGGACAGTGACCTGTCAGATCTGTGACATGGTGAACTATTATTTCGTAAAACCAAATCATCATTTAAAGCTGTATATCAGCCTGAACTGAACATTCACTTATTAAGTTTCGTCAGAGAGACCTGGATCGAACTGTATCCCAGGTTTCTGAATCGCCAGACAAAGTGGCGTCTGGTTTAGTTTTACATCAGGTCTGGCGTCACACACAAGAGCTCTATTATACAGATGTGTGACAGAAAGACACAAATAAAAACTTTCAAAAAACTTATTGAATGATCTGAATTTTTTAAAAACATGATCCAGAAAATAGAACCCACAAATATAGTTCTTTAAACGTTTTAGAAACATTGTAGAAATGTTCTCAGGTGGTTATCCAAAAGATGGACAGCTTCAACGTTCCAGGAACATTTTTGGAAAACATTTTAAAAATCACGCTGCTAATCTACACCGACCCCAGTCTCCCCTACCTGTGCACACACTTTAACAGGAAGATCTCTCTCTCACACACACACACACACACACTCACACACACACTCTCATACACACACTCACACTCACACACACACAGGCACCATGTGGATGAGCATTGCCAACTTTTGTCCAGAGTGTTTCCTTCACATTTCACTTTTTAATTGATTCCTCCTTTAATAAATCACATCATGTAACTGTAGCGCTATTTAATCCGTGTTTGCTTTAGTAAAATACAGCTTCTACATTATTAATCGTATCTGAACGAGCCCCGCCCACAAGTGCCCCGTCCACAAGAGCCACGCCCACAAGAGCTGAAGCACAAGTGGTGATCAGATAATCTCTCTCTTGTTTTTTTCTCTCCTCTCAGTCCACCTCCTCTTACTCCAACATGTTGTCTCCGCCCCCTTCTTCTCCTCATCATCTACCTCATACATTTGACTCCGCCTCTTACTCCACCCCTCACCTGCCTCCTCTGAGAGCCGCCACAAACGCAGGTGAGTTTCCTTTTCCCATCACATTCCACCAACAATCATGTGCACACACTTGTTCCTGATGTGTGTGTGTGTGTGTGTGTGTGTGTTGGGGTGCACAGGTTTCCTCCCCAGCGTCTCACTCTCAGGGCTGGTTGGAGCCCAAGCTGGAGATCAGGACCTGGGTTTGGGTCAGTACTGGACCAGACTGCAGTGAGATTTAGAACAACAACCGAAACCATGGAAATGAAACACACAACCCGTGACGTCGATCAGGGAACGCGCTGCGAGTCGCGAGCCGAATTTTACCCACGCGTTCTTCACACCACAGCAAAGAGGAACGAGGATCTCTGTGAGAACTGATCTCTGTGATTTTCACCACCGCTGCTCCGTGAAGGAGATTTCAGTTCAGGGAAACTCTGTTTAGAGCCGTGAATCCAGAGTTAAAGCACAAGCTGATCAGACGAGATCTGACTTCAGTGAACATCACAGAGGAGCGTGAGCCAAGTGTGAGCCAAGTGTGAGCCAAGTGTGAGCTTATAATCTGCCTTAGACTCGCACTGACAATCACGCAGCGTGTGAACGGCGTAAACCTGGACACCAAACACCACACGTCATATTTACTACACACTTATTTATTTGTTTGTTTGTTTATTTCAAGGCTGACTCTCTGTGTGTGATTTACAAATGTAATTTAGGAGGATTTTGTGTGTGTTTGTGTACTTGACAGTGTTGATGCGAGATAGCGTCTAATGAAGACGAAAAGACCTTTTTCAGTGTAAAATCTCCCAAATCCTCTCAGAGTCCCCAGTACTGCAGGTGGCGCTGTTAATATTTCACTCAATGTACTGACAGCTGCAGGAAGACGTCTGGCCTCCATCTTGGGATGGACGGTGGAGGTATGACAGCAGGAGGCAACGTGACGTCACTTTGCTGAAGGTGTTTCCATTGAAGGTGGACATGTTGGTCTGCAGCGTGCTTTAGCGTCCATGCGGCGGAACTCTGAGAAATGTCCCCGACTAGAACACCAAAAATCTGATATTACAGTTTGGACGTTGGGTTAGTGTTAATAATATGCTAATGGAAAGAGTTAAACGATTCTACAAGGCTATTTATGTGTGTGTGTGTGTGTGTGTGTGAGGAGTCTGCATCTTCACCCCGTGCTTGCTGGGTTTCCTGCAGGTACACTGGTTTCCTCCCACACTCCGAAGCCATATGATCTTGTTGACCCAAAGACACATGTCGACGCCCCTTGCAGGGTGCACCCCGCCTTCTGCCCAGAGTTCCCTGGGATCTGCTCCAGCCCCACGGTGATAAGCGCGATAGACGCAGGAAGGATGGACAATAGAGATGAGAAAAATCAACTCAGTGATGTATCATGACCCTTTTTGGTGCCAATTCATGTATCACCACATTGACTCCAAAATTTATTGTTAGATATTATTATTTAAATTTATACACGGTGGTAAAATGTTGCAGTTTCTTCTATAATCCCACAGGTGGTGTACTCTAAACTATTTACACATTGGCAGGCAGAAGAAACAATTAGCAAAATTTGTCTAAAATTGTAACAAAATCTAAAACAAAAAAAAGAAATCAGTAGCGCTATATAATTCGAATCAGCAGCGAGGCATCGTGATGATAATCATATCGGCCGGTCCCTGGTAATTCTCCTCCCTA